>NC_066837.1:14884776-15184776 GCF_001640805.2 Lates calcarifer | reverse complement strand
CGTGGCTCAGCACAAGACCGCAGATCTGGTTTCCATGCTGTGTTGTTTGAGTTAAACGAAACAGCTGTTTGTCCTGTGAGTTGTTTCAGATTCGCAACATGTCGGCCACATTTGAATCGGTTTCTTTGAAGCTTTAAAATGATGCAATTTGAGTTGTGACAATGTTATGATGCACTGGTTCAGAAATGAATTTATGTTCATTGGATTGATATTAGATTTTGCTTCATGATTCTGGTCAAATGTGAAATTGAACAATATGATATAGGCAAAAAACATTTTTATTACATAATTATAGAAATAGAAATAAAATGTTTATAGTGGTTTATGAGTGAATTATTTATTGCAACTCTTTTCTTCTGCTGCTTGCGTTCATATGACAGATTTACCACAATTGTGCTATTAGCTGTTGCAGACATGTTCTAATTTCAGCTGTAATCCTGCTGCTGAATGTTTTGGGGCTCTTCTGTGCTGATATGTAGACTTTATTTACTACATGTTTATCTGCATCTGGAAGGGACGAGCCATCCTGTCTGAAAGTAATCTTTGTCAAAATAATCTATGAAAATTTCTCTATTTTTTTCTTGGAAACTTTGACTAAAAAATACCCACAGACATCTGCGGTTGCGGCTGCAGGTGCTCATTTGTATTAATGCTCACTGTTTGTTCGTCAGAGTGAGTGAGGGCCAGCATTTAAATATAATCTAGTAGAAAACAGTTCGGCTAAACTTGCAGACACCCACACACACACACCACAGCCTTAGCTGCCTCGAAACTGACATCCCTCAGTCGATGGATGATATTAAGATTTGAATTGAAATTTGAATTTGAAGTTGGTTTAAAATTCTCTCCATTAATTGTTTGATATTTTTTATCCAACTGCAATAGTTTGATATTATGTGTTGTGGAAATGAGAAAACATTTTAGAGTGAAAGTGAAGGTGTGACGCGAGGTTGGATGTTGTGTGTGTTGGAGTGTGAAGGTGTGTGAATCTAAAAGACAAAAGTGTGTATGTGTGTGTGAGAGCCGGTGTCAGCCTCACCACGCCTGAGGTGAGCCCAATAACCGTGCCTTGGCCCACTGGAACGGAGTTTCACCGTCTTTAGTTCCGAATAGAGAAAGAATGTGACGTTAAATGAAATAGTTTTCAACACGGTAGTTTTTTTTTTTTTTTTTTTATGTGGCGATGGTGAATTGTCGGTTTTGATTCTTGATTTTTGTGATTTTTAAAAACCATATGTGATGACGAAAGTGTCAGAAATGGTGTCAAGTATTTTTATTTATTCATTTATTTATTTATTTTGTAGTAAAAGTGCACAACCTCCCGTTTGCAGTAACTGTAGCCTGGAGGAAGGGGTAATAAACTGGAGACCAGAGGGTCCCTACTGTAGTTTAATGTGTGTGTGTGTGTGTGTGTGAAGGGGGGGAAGAATAGGGAATCCCACTCTTCTGCTTTAACCTTTATTTAACCAGGGTATCCCATCGAGAGCAAGAATCTCTTTTCTAAGGAGACCTGCAGCAGACATTGTGCCCTGAAGCTACAGGATAAGACATCTAGACAAATAGACACACACACACTGAAACACACTCATGTATGATTAAATAAAACTTCTAAGGCTCAACACCTTAATCCACATTGTATGTACTGGTGGATGGGATGTGTGAGGCTGTAACAGTATTTTACCTGTCATATTGTCATATTGGCTTTTTTTTGTTCTGCCTGATTTACACCATCTTTCTCCACCTTTTTCACATCCTTGTGCGTTTTCACCACCCGTCTTGTCCTTTAAGAAGATCTGAGGAAGGAGGATGGGAGGGAAGGGACAGAGAGGAGACTAGTAGAGAAAAAAAATGTCAATTACAATTACCAATAATAATCATTATAATTAAGCAATCACTTAATAGGAAATCAAATTATTGTGGGGGGTGACAGTGGGACAGAGGGAGGTCCCATGGGACTGTATTAATTTCTGTTCTCTTATTTGGCCGGAGAACTTTCTCCTTATTGTCTTTCCTTAGCTTTTGGGTAGGGAGGGGTCGTTGAGAGGGCTTTATTAACTGGTAGCCTAGGGTGGTGATATTTTTTTGAGGGGGGGGATGGAGGAGTTGAGGGAGGAGGTTGGAGGGATATGTATTAATATTAATACGTTTTTGGGATGAGGAACAGGAGGAAGAAGGGTGAGTAGCAAGATGGGTGTGTGGGGGGTGGCGGCAAAGGCAGTCATGGATCCACAAAATCACCCTTTCTCCACTTGCCTCGTTCTTCCACCCCCCCCTTTTTTTCGGCTCCCCTCTTCTTCTGCGGGCACTGGCACCAGCAGGAGTGAGAAGCTGTTTTGGAATCAGAAGTTCAGTTTAACAGTCAACAGGATAAGAGGGAGAACCCCAAACACACAAAGTCCCACGTTTAGGGTTAGTACACTCACTCCAGTATGCAAAGGGTGGCCTAATAATAGCGAGGCAATGTTTTTCACAAGGTCCCAGAGGGTGGTTGTGCGTGTGTGTGTGTGTGTGAGTGAGTGTGTGTGTGTGTGTTTGGCAGTGTACCACATAGACATGCAAGTGTGCCTGTTTAGCAGTTTCCTCTCCAGAGGCTCCTGGCAGTGTGTATGTGGCCATTCCAAGGCTTCTCCCCATGTCTCTTAATTAAGGCACTCGTCAGACAGAGACCAGCTGGGCCTGGTCTAGCCTAGTTGGCACTCACCACAATTTCAGTCAATCTAGCCCTTCCCTCATTCTCCCATCTTTCTCTTTCTCTTTCCATCTCTCTCACTCATTTTCCCTTCATCTTGTCTCTTCACTCTTTGTCGATTTCTTACCTAGTTTGTTTGTTTTCTTGGTTGTATTCTGATTTCACCCGCTGTCTCGTGCCTTTTCATCACTGTATGTCGACGCCAATACACTCTGCGTGTTTGTGACACATCTATGCTTAACTGGTTGACCTTTCCATCACACCTGCCTTCAATGAAGCACTAATTAGGAGTCCCATTAGGATCTGAGAGATTGCCAGTTAATAGGCCCCTTAAATACAAGGATTTACGTGTGTGGTTTGGTGGAACACGCTAAATACTCCAATTGTCAAGGGAGGCAAATGCCAACTCACGACAGTCAGCCGGCAACTGTTTCTTCTCAGACAAGGCCTGTGTCTGAAAAAGTTTGAAAAAACATGTGGCAATGATAACATCAGTTGTAATGACAATTGGATTAACAAGGATTTTGGCCATTTTCAGTCATTTTCAGCCTCTTCTTTCCTTACATTTTGTGGGTATTTACATCAGGTGCATTACCTAAATTGCTGAAGGTGTTAAAAGTGGCGTGTTCAAAGGTGGTGCTAAATAATGAGACTAAAACCTACATACGTGTTAAGCTCTGGCGTGTGTCTGAAACATTTTGAAAAGAATACATTTGTCCGATGCAATAGTTAAAGGATTTTTATGTGACCATTAAAGGGGAAGGCAATTTATCGGCATCTCGCAGATTTCTAAAACAAGCACAGACTGAGGGTGGCTAAGAAATTCAACATCAGCGTGGATCTATACCCACACTTCACCTCTCTTCCACTAACCCCTCAGCTCCACCCCTCCCTCTCCAACCATCCCATCTCTTTATTCCTCCACTCCCATTCCCAACCATCCTTCCATGCAAGAAGACCAAGCCCTGGTTACGTGGCTGTTGCTATGCCGGGCTCGCAGGGTCAGGATTTATGCTATAGGCTTGCCTGTGCTAATCCAGCTTGTATCCGAGATGTGTTTGAGAGGTCACACAGCTGACAGTGAACAGTGTGTCCTCATTCCTCATACACAGACTTCTACCACAGAGGCTTGATGTGTCTAAATGATTATCAGTGGGCTAAGATTCCAGTGTTGGAGAAATGGCCCAGCATCTGTATGACTAGCTCACCTTGCGCATCTGGTTTTCATAACGTTGTGTGTCTGCGAATGAAGTTTAAGTCTTTGCTCGTGCACGTTGTTCCTGCGTGCACACACACACACGCGCCTGTGCATTAGCTCACCTAGGCCGCCCCTTTATCCGGGGGATTATGGTTAAATGGAATGCTGAGATTCTGGCAGCGAGCGAATGATAAAGCTGAAGTCGGCGTTGGGAGAGAAAATTAATTATTGAGGATAAAATCAGAGTGAAGGAGATAGTTACCAACTCGTTGGGGAGTTTAGTCATTGATATTTCGGCGCAGGCTTCCAGACAACACGCAGAGTTCATCACGCCCTTAATGTGAGACTAGTTTTGTGTGTCTGCGAGTGCGAGTGCAAGCACCTTACGAGCAGGGCTTTGCAAACTTTTTCAAAGGTTTTAGTCAGACATCTTCAGATGGAGGGTTTTATACAGTCTTTACATACTGATTGGTCTCCTGTAGCTCTATGTTTCTTCTATTGAAACTTTACAGTGCACAGCTGTTATGTTCTAGCGCTGTATTTATCATCCAACTTCAAATTTATTTCTTATATATATATATATTATTTTATATATCTTATATATATTTTCGAATGATGATTCACTTTAGTCTGAACATTATTTACAAACAGTCTTCCCAGAATCAAATTTGAATGTTGACAGAGTTAGTGCAATTGATGCAAAAACAAAAACAAAAAACAAATTTTTAATTTTTATTTTATTTTAATTTGATTCAGTTATCTGGTTGAAATAATCCTACTCAAAGGTGGGTTTCTGAATTGCCATGAAAATGAATTAAAACATATTAAATGTCTGTAACAGTAAATAAAAAGATATTATTATTAAAACTAGACTCTAGAAGTACTTTAGAGCGAGGGGTGTTTTTCTATCTAGTTGCATCAGTAAATTTCTCTTATTTGTCTATTCTCAGGGATTTGATGATAACGATGAATTCCTTCTAAGATGTGCTTTTTTTTACTATATAGGAAATTGTAGACCTATTGTATGGGGAAAAAAAGTAAAGAAAATATTGTAAAATATGGTGGAAAAATTGAAAAGAAGAAAAATAATCTGTGTCAAATGTACAGGCAGAATGGGATTTAAGAAATGTACAGTAACAGTGTAAACAAACCGGGAAACTATATTAGCGCTCAATGTTTTCAGTCCATTGATTTAATACTGTGTTGGTTTGAAATTCTCACACCCTACAGAATTATTTTTGTTAAGTGGCACCTAACATAACACCACCACACCACCTTTCTGTGTGTCTTCCATTTTCTTGTTCTCTGGTTTTGCCTTCATGTTTTTTCTGTCTCTTTGTCTAATTTCTTTGTAATCGTTAATCTACTTTGACCAAAACAAACGTAAATGGATATTATAGTATTTAGTTCCGGTAATTTATCAACACTCTTCTAGTGTGTAACTACTTTACTTTTTACACCACAAAGATGAAAATTAAACAACAAACCGAATTCTTGTGTTGTTAAAACTCGTAGAATGGAATTGGTAAAAGTCTTGTAGCCTGGAAAAGCGTTACAGGAATTTCCTTCTTTTTTTCCCTTAAAGAGTCTTGCATGGTCACTGTTAAAAAAAAAAAAAAGAGCTGTGAACAAATAACTGCCCACGACCTTACAGGACTTCCTCTATCTCCACAGATTTGTGTGTGAGTGTGGGCTTATATGGCTGTGAACGAGTGCGTGTGCAGGTGAGCGCGCTCCTGTCCTCTGAGTGCAGACTGATCAATAGTAATTGGGTTGAGTGTCTCAAGCCTGTTTCTTTCTTTTGTACTGTGGCCCTTTTGTAGGGTGACACAGGGCCAGAAGAGAAAGGGGGACAGGGGAGAGAAAGAAAAGGGAAGAAAGAAAGGGGGAGACAGAGAGAAAATGGAGGATGTTTGCAAGTCGACGAGCATGACCGACTCCCTCAACCAAATCTCCGGATATTTATTCAGCATTACTCACTAATCTAAAAAAATCTTCCTCCCTTTCTGTCTCTCCTCCTTTCTTTTCATTCACACTCCACACTGGAGGGATGTGGGGTGTGTGTGTGTATATGTGTGTGTGTGTGTGTGTGTGTGTCTGTGTGTGTGTGTGCAGGTTTCTAGAGAGGGGATACTGTAGGATGATCTTAAAGAGGTATGATAGAATAGAGAGATAACTTGTTAAGATGTATTAACAGGCTTCTCGCCTCTTCGTCTCTTTCTCCCTCTTGCTTACAAACACAAGCACACTCCCAGAGTATCTCCTCCATTCTCCTCCCTCGCTATTCTGTCTCTTTATGACTTCCATAAAAGCAACGTGTGTTGAGTGAGGGCGGCGAGCTCCAGCGGTATTAGCAGGGAGGCATTAGGCATAAACTCTAAGGTATATTAAAGCAACGGCCCTGTTGTTCATATAAACACGCCAATTCAATTTAGCCTGCCCCACGGGGAATGGGATTTCAGCAGCTACCGAGAGCAGGAGGAGGAGGGAGGGAGGAAGGGAAAGAGGGATGGAAGGAGGGGAGGCGGATGAGGTAAGACGAGAGGAGGAGGTGAGATGAAGGGATCTTGGGCAGTAGAGGAGGCAAGGTGAGGGAATAAGGGAGAGAAGGGGGTGGGGGGTTAGGAAAAAGAGGAGGAGAGGTCGGGCTGAGATGTGGAGATGGGCATTTAGGAGTGGCATGGTGGCTAGTTGCAAGAATTCATTATTGTTGTTGCATTAACTACTATGACGTAAGCACCTCTGTGTTTTTGTGTGTTTGCGTGCGGGCATGCAGCGGTAAGCAGCCATAGACACACGCACAGAAAACTCACACTCTGGCAGGCAGAGGGGGCTGCCAGTGTCTGTGCGCCATTGCACGCTTGGACAGAGCGTTATGTGGGAAACCCTACAGTTATATTATTCAATCCAAATTCAAATGGGCTTGTCAGGAAAGCTCCCACTTTTTATTACCTGTCAGAAAAACCAAGGGATGGACGGTGCAGAAGGGAGCAAATTAAACGACAGTAAATAAGACCCCCTATCTCTCTCTACTCTCCCCCTGCCATTCTGCCATTCCTCCCTGCACTATATTTTGGACACGCACACACACACGCACACACATTTGCAGATTCTGACAGCATGTTGTTGTTCGACTCTATCTCTACTTTACCTTAACCAGGGTTTATCTGTCAATCAGATGCAGGAGGATCTAATTATTTTGTTCATCACTGAATACAATCTCCAGCCAATATGGAATCAACTGAGCCAAGCACTGGATTTGATATTAAAGGAAAAGTCAGTCAGACATTTACTGAAATGGAGTTGATGCTCATTTTATGTCTATAAACAAAGAATCATGGGAAATTGAGGGAAAGGAGCTGAAGGAAAGTGGGGCGGGGGGTGAGAGGGATTTCTTAAGGATGAGCTGTGCATGTGGAGAACTGAGGGCAGAGTGTGGTGTTTCCTGCTATTACACACACACACACACACACACACACACACACACACACACACACACACCCTAAACACCCAGAACAGCCTCCTCCCGTCAGCCAGGCATAACCTCTGCCATCTGTCCACCCCCCTCTCTCTTCCTCCTCTTTCCTTTTCACCTCCTCCTCCTCCTCTGCTCTTCCTCTGCCACCCCCAGATCCCTCCCTCTGGAGGGAGAGACGTTTTCCCCACCTTCACTCTCCAATGGCATTCAGAGAGGTGTGGGGTATTTAGTGTTTATCTTGAGAGTCAAAGGGACATTCCTGTATCTGTGACAGGAGGAGGAGGGAGAGGGGCAGTGGCCAAAGTAAGAAGCCTCTCAGTTCATTCTGAGCATCAACAGTGTGGAGTTAACTGGGGCTGTTTAGTCTTACTAATCATTACTCACTGTAGCGTAATGGTGAAGAATGAATGACTCAGTGTAGCCCACACTTTACAGTTTCATCTCCATGGCATGACCTCAGAGGTTCTTTATACTGCATCTTTGCATCATCTAGTGACTGGTTCTCTCACCGCCCTTTCATGTGTCACACACTCCCACACCATCTATGGTCTGGAATAGAAACTGCTTTTTCCTGCTCCTGTCTTATTATTTCATGATTTTTTTTGTGCTGTATTGATTATACTTAGTTAGTTAGTTTTGAACTGATATGCCTAGTGACAGAATTTTTGCAAAACTATTATTTTGTAAGTAATTTATCAAGTTAAAAAAATGTATGATTTGGTTGTAAAAGCTTCATATAACTAAGTTTTCACATGCTTAGCCTCATTTCATAAAAGTAATTTGGTTTTTTGACTGATGGTTTGACAAAATAAATGATTTTAAGACAACTCTGATAATTTAAGATAAGTTTTAAAGGAATTTTTGGGCTCTGTTTTTTTTGAGATTGGGAATGGCACACAGCAAAAGGTCCATTTCCAGACTGTAACTTTGAGGCATTATGGTTCATTGTTGGAGCCTTAAACCTCTAGGCCACCAGGGAGCCCCATCATTTTCAACATGCTGTGCATTATTAACAATCGATCATTTAAAGAAATAATCCACAGATCAATTAGAAGCAAAAATAATGAATAGGAGTTGCAGTCCTAAATGGGTAATATTGTTTTGTTCCCGTTCTCTCCCAAATCTACCACCAACTTTCAACTCTGCCAGGTGAAAAGGACAGCTGGATGCATTTATAAACTGTATTTGAATGAGGTGATAAAAGAGCCATATTAGGAGCTCCTCGTCTAATCCTCTATTGTTCTTTGTCTGTCCCCTGTCCCACAGAGGGGCTGCTCTAATTAAAGACTAATAATTGTATTGTTTTATAAAGCCTATAGAGACAGAGATTCTGCTCTTCAATCATTCAGTCTCTCCAATGTACCCTACCCATGGAGGGCTATCTCGCTGGATGAAGTCTATAACACACTGTGACTGGCTGTTTTGGGTGGGGGTGGGGGTGTGTGTGTATATGTGTGTGTGTATATGTGTGTGTGTGTGTGTGTGTGTGTGTGTGTGTGTGTGTGTGTGTGTGTGTGTAAGCTAGTGTGGCATACAGTAGGAGGAGGAAGGAAAAAGCCAAATCTAAATTAAAACTTTAAAGCACCATTATTTAATTACCCCAAAGGCTGTGGATTTGAAGGATTGAAGGGTGGCTGTGTGTGTGTCTATGTACGTGTGAGTGTGTGTGTGTCTGTGTGTGTTGTGTTTGCTCATCCAAATGTGTGCTGCTGTCCAGGATTATTTCAGTTTTTCAATTTGCCCTTTCTCCTCAGTGCGTGTGTGTGTGGGGGCGTTCATGTGTGTGTTTGTATGTGCGTGTGACCACAGTGTAACCTCCTTATTGGTTGCCCTCTCCTGTTGCCCCTCCTTCACCTCTACCCTCCACACACACATGTGTGCACGCATGCTGAAGCGCCGGCAGATAAAAAGGCATTATGGTAAATTCCACTTAATGACAAATTTTTAATTTGGGGAACAGGGCCTGCTGAATGGAGCTTAATTACCGGGGCCAAAGATCCCTCGGAAAAATAACCCCCTCAACGTGCCCAACCTGCCCGATAATGGAGCGCTCCGCAAAATGCCTCAGATAAACCAACGCCGTTTATCTCCCCCCCTACCTCCCCCCCTTTCTCTCTCTGTATAATAACAAAAATAACAATCATGAAAATTCTATCTGCCTCCCAGCCCCCATCACCCCACTTCCCTCTCCCGCTCTCCCGCCTTTCCGCCCTCCCGCCCACTGCCTGGCTCACTCCCGCAGGAGGAAATTCATCAAAATGAAATTGAGGTTGCAACTCACTGGTTTTATTAAAATATATTTGCCCCTTACAGACGTTGTGTGCTGGTGTGTTAGTGTGTTTCGCCGCAGAAGACAAAAGAGACACCCGGAATAATTTGGTCAGTGTTATCAGCGATATTTATTTGTTGGCGCGCACGAGTTTGACTTTGGCCATAAAATACAAAAACACTTGTTGACTGGTAGCCCATTCTGGCATCATACTGGGTTGAGTTAAAACTCCGGACAGACCTTCACTGCGCTTTGAATAAAACATATTGTGCCACTTATGCTACAGTATAATCTGTTTTTACTGACGTGCAACTTTGTAAAAACTTAATGGGTAAAAGGCTTAAACTTTAAATTAGGGTTGCAACTAACAATATTTTCATTATCATTTGACCTATAAAATGTCAGACAACTGTCCCTAATCTAGAGTTATTCAATTTACATCACATGAGACAAAGAAAACCAACAAATCCTCATAATTTAGAAACCTGGACCAGAAAGTGTTTCGCACTTTTGCTTAAAAAAATGATTAACTCATGGTTAAAAACAGTTGCCATATTTTGTTTGACTAATTGATTTATTAACTAATTGTTTCAGTACTACTTTTAATTATTCTATGTGCGTCATTGTGGATTATGTCGTTTGAAAAAACATTTGAAAATCTTTTATGAATATATGATACCGCAATAGTTCATCCAGATAATATCCATAGCAAGAGGGGAGCTATAAATGACCAAAAAGCCATGATTTCACAGCCCCAGATCAGTTTTATAGCTTCCAGGTTGATTCCATGTTCAAAGCTGTTCAAGTCAAAGTGGTAGCCTGTTACTTGTAGCCTGATACTGAGTCATCGTGTTAACAATATGACTGTAAAACTGTCATTTTCATTATCAGGGAAAAATCTTGTTAGATGTTCTACTGTTTTTATTGTCCTGTGATGTGTCATAGGCACAAATCATCCAAGCATGTTTTGGGTAACTAAAGAAGTCATATTTTAATTCAGTGTCTTTTTGAACATCAAGGCATGATTGGTGAGACCAGCAGAACTGGTCATGAGTCAGGACTGTGCGTTTTAATAAGAACCACTCTGATTATCAACAGATAGATGGAGATAAATGTTGCGTTTGAATTGAAAATCTACACTAAATAGGCAGCTGACGGATATTAAAAAGACACAATGACTACCTGTCTGCTGTCAAACGCACAGACATTTGCTGGCTCGGTTTTGAATAACTTTAATATGGTTCTGCTGCACACACACACACACACACACAAACAGCATTGCTCACTTTTCTTGGCCTTCTCTGGTCCCTGTTGTTGTGTACCCTGATTGGACCATGTGGTTGCCATGCGGTTGCCAGGCCGCGCCCCTGCTGTGTGGTAATTGGTGTCTGTGGTGTTGCCGCGTGGCGACGGTGCTTTGACTGACAGGTTTGGCCACCTGCCCTGCCCTGGCTGCCAACATGGCGTGGAAGGGGGTGAAGGGGAAGGGAGGAGGTGGCACGGGCTGGCAGGGGGTGAACACTCAACGTGTCAAGGGTGGGGGGTGGAGGTGGTGGTAGGGAGATAACGAGAGACGGGCTGTGATGAAATATGTGATGGCCGAACACAAGGCAGATTCAACAGGGACCAGGGTGATGGCATCTGCTTGTATTTCACTTTTTCTAAGCTGCAGTGGGGGAAAAAAATGACTGATCACAAAACATCTTTTTTGTTCTTCTCTTAAAGATTTCCCCTGATATATGTCAGTCTGTTATGTCAAGGTTATGTTGAGGAATGTTTCTTGAATTGTAATATAGGCAGATTTCCAGCAAAGAAATACTTATACTACTCAGCCAGATGTTGTGGGCTTTGGCTATGCGTAGCTTTGGTATTTCCTAGATCTAATTTGTTGAGAAATTAGTTTCTTTCTCCCTCTGTGCTTGATGTGGTTCAATACCACATAGTTACTTTTTTTAGGTTCTATGATGCCAGGAGTTAGCATATTGAAGCACTTAATAACCACCACAACTTAAAAAATTGACAAATTTTGGCTTAACTTGGAAGCATAAGCTTACTATCTCTTATATTATTGACCTTTTGGGTATTTGACATGAATTTTCAATGATGATGTTTTACAGTGTCACCCAATCATCTGGAGTCAAGCATCGTTATCCATTTTCCATCGAGGACCATGACAGAGTGCCTTATCCTTGACATTTTTAGGGTTTTGTCCCTCCCACAATGTGTAATAACCAAAACTAAAAACTAGAATTGTGTGCCCTTGGATGAAATGTGTTGCAAGTGCTATAAATGGTCAATGCTTGGCAAGCTAATTCAAAGCTAAATCAGTAATGGCTGAAATAAAGAAAAAATATGAGCTTGAGTCTCTGGTTAGGTTGGGACCTCAAATTTGGTGGTACCAGTTGGGTTTAAGACTCAGGTTATGGACTGGTTCTGATCTCAATTTTAGGCTTGTACAGAAGTCTGGAAGGGAAATTTGCTCCTGTTTGTGGGCTTTAAAGCCCCATGGAAACTTCAAATATTTAAAGTATTCATCTGTGTTCAACAATCAGTTATTAAAGTTTGGAAAGATCATCCATAGGTATTATCTACAAGAGGTTAATATTTAAAAACTGTGGAGTACTGTGTGGGTGTTGTTTGATCTGATTTGACTGGCAGTTGCCTAGCAACATGAGCAAACAATCCCATACCTGCCATCAGATTTTCATTCATTTTTTTTGAGAAGAGCACAAACTAAAATCTCTCATTTGAGATTAACTGAAGCTGTTTTTGTGTTCATATAGTAATTGCAGTGCTCATAGACAGTTACAGTACAGACTATATTATTCCTCTTGTAAATGAAGCAAATCTTTGGAAATGTCTGGAATAGTTTGATCCTGGGCATTAGGAGAGTCTTTCTCTCTCTTCCTCTGTGCATCTAACAGAGAGATCAGTGGAGATGGGCAAAGAAAAAGCATGAAATGAAGCCAAATGAAATCTGCTGCTTTAATCTATAATGGGCCTGTACAGCTATTGATCTATCCCCTACATTCAGTACACTCACTCACATGCACACAGACAGCATCTCTCTCCTTGTGCTGCCTATCATTTCATCCTCTCTTCCTACTTTGCCTCCACTGTCTTCCACTATTTTTTTCACAAACACTTGGTCCTCCTCTACCTGGACACTGTTTGCTGTCCGGTGGGCTTCAGACTCAGCCAGCTTCTCTTTTGTTGTGTTGTAATGTGCTCCATGGCCCATGCATTTTCACCACCCTCCTCCTCGTCCTCCTCATCCTCCTCCTACCCCTCCTCTCACTGTTCTTGTTCATCTCACTTGTTCTCCTGCTCACTTTGCTATAGTGTCTTACACCCTTTACTAGACTTTTATGTCACACAAAAGAGCAGAGTTTAAGAAAAGCTGCATCCATGCGCTTGTGTGTGTGTGTGTGTGTGTGTGTGTGTGTGTGTGTGTGTGTGTGTGTGCGTGCGTGTGTGCGTGTGTGTGTGCGTCTGACTTGGCCAACCTTTTGGTGTGTTTAACCTTGCAGAGGGCAAGGCTGTAGGGCAAGGGTGATGTCACAAAGGAGGCACTTTTTTTCGTGCACACACATACACACACCCGTGCATGCACACACACACAGAGCTTGCACACTCCCGCCCACCCTCACTATTGTCATGTATAGTGTTGCTAATCCGACCCTGTCGCTTCAGTATCAAACATAACCTCTAGTTGGGGGGCAAGGCCTCTCTTTCACTCCCATTTTGTGTGTGTGTGTGTGTGTGTGTGTGTGTGTGTGTTTGCAAGTGTTTGTGTGTGCGCATTACTTGGTGTGTTAATGGGCCCGGTCAACAGCGTGGTACAATGGGCGGGTTGGCTTGGGATGACTGTTTAAGTGTCAGGACAGGGAAAGAGGGATAGGGGCAAGGCGGGCCGGTCCAAGGCTTTGATGTTGCTGAGACAGAGAGGAGAACAGCTTGTAGATGACACACAAACACACACACACATGCACACGTACGAACGAAACTGGTTCATGACTAGAGTTGAGGTTTGGTTGTCAGGAGAGACTGCCACATTGAAGGATGGGTGTGTGTCTTGGCGGTCTCAGTCTCGTCCTTGGGTTATCAGACTTAAACCACCCTGTCTGGACCTTGTCTTGTGAGAAGGATGTTGCTTGCGGTCCCCTAATATTTCCTTTGTGTGTGTGTGTGTGTGTGTGTGTGTGTGTGTGTGTGTGTGTCTCACCCCAGGAGAGCCGGGTGTTCATGGTTCATTAGCCACACGTACACTTCCGTTCTGTTCTCACTGGTACAAGGGACAGATTCAAAGCATTCACACACACATGCAGGCTTCTCACACACACACACACACACACGCACACAGTTCTTCTGTTTTGTTCTGTTCTGCCGGCTCTGATGAACTGGCACGCAGCCTCCTCCCCTCTCCTCCTCATCTTCTAGTAATCAGGGTACCTATGAGACTGACAGGTAGCATCTGTCGCCTTTTCTCCCCTGATCCTTCCCTCCCTCTGTTTCTCCATCTCCCCCTCCTCTTCCACGCCACTGTGTTGAATTTCCCTCGACGACGGAGTGATGTGATAATGTACGAGTTGTCCCGTAGAATCAAAATCAGTGAAACCCGGAGTATTTTCAGCAGACGACTCAGACGCAGTTTGAGACTCTGACGTCCCTGGTTTCCGTCACATCTATTAAACGTCATCCTACTGAGGCACTGCACTCGTTCTTTGGACTTAGACCTCACGTCTAAGATGGCTGTAAGGAACACTTCACCACTAGATCTGTTGAAAGTGAAAACAGTTGCAGTCAACATGGCGGAGGCCCCTCTCTCTCTTTCTCTCTCTCTCTTGCTCTCTCTCTCTCGAGTCCGTTCAGCTGCGCGGTGAAGCCGCTGCCATCTGCTTATTCAGCTCCAGACTCCTTCAGATCTGTTGGGCCACGATGGAGTGAGCGGCTCTGATGGTTTGGTTTTGAACAGGGCCTCAAGGTTGATTAGCATATTTTCACCCAGTGTACAGACAACAGCCCCCACCCACCTACCCTCTCCTCTTTTCCTCCTCCATCCTCTCCCCCAACCTCCACCCCCCACCCATGTGTTTGATTCCTCGGCCGTGACAAAGAGCTTCACCCTTTATCCGTGTGTGTGTTGGTGAGATGGGGGGCCCTTAGATTAAGGGAAAGCTTCCTGCTCTTTATTTGGGGAGTCCCCCCGGGAGACGCTTTGGGAATGACTTTCGTTGAGTCACTAACGCTTACTCACACACACACACACACACACACACACACATACACATGCAGGCTCACTCCTACACACACACACACACACACACACACACACCTTTCACCCCTGCCTCTTTTTTTTTTCAAGCTGCCCATTGACTGGGTGCTGGTTGTTGTGTAACATCAACTACGCGTGCACAGCCACACACACACACACACACACACACACACACACACACACACACACTTCAGACTAAGGTCCCCCAATCTGCTCACAGTAGGTCGATGCTGCAGAGGTTTCCCATTCACTTCTTCTCTATACAAAAGTAACCAAACCTAAGTACACTAGAATAATTCTTACTCTAGCGTGACAGTGAGAAACAACACTCGTGCAGATACACAGCATTCTGCTTGTTGACGGAAAACTGTGGTACACTGATCTCTTGCTGACTCCACGCAGTAAATCTAAAAGCGTCAGTGAGGGGTGAGATCTGACAGAAACACATGGGAAGGAATTCAACAGAAACACTCAAAACAAGCATGGATAGTCCAGTGAACACACCTCAACAATAACTACAAATTCAATCATCATCTATGCTTGTACTCTAGTTCGTAATACATTTATATATCAAATGAAATTTAAATCAATCAATAATTTATTTACCGTGTGAACCTTGGGCAGATTTGCAGCCTTAACTTCAGGATAAAGTAAACTAGTCAGGTCACATTAACAGCTGTATCAAATCACTCTCAAACACACTGAAATACTACTTTCTTGGAACAGTTACTAATAGTTTGTACTTTCTCCTTTCAAAGTCTTTACCAGTTGTTTAGCTGAAGGAGAAGGAATCAATGAGTTAATTTCTCAGTCAAGCAGAAATGCCACACATTTGCCTGTTTCAACTCAGATGTGAAGATTTCCTGCTTTTCTCTCTTTTTTGCATCATTGTTAATTTAGTATCTTTGGCTTTTTGTCTGTTGGTCAGCCAAAATGAGACATTTTAAGATGTCATCCTGGACTCTGGAGAACTTCCATGTACATTTTTTGAACTGTTAGGTGCTAATTGTTAGGTGCACCCCTAAACTGAAGTAGACCAACTAAATGCTTTTATTTTTTAACGATACCTGCTTGTGGCCTCTCTTCAAAAATGTGCCAGGACAGTCACACTTTGTGTTTTTTCTGTGAATAATTCTATAAATGCTTTTATATTGTAACTGTTTGATTTCAGATGAGTCACCACACATTCTTAGTCAGCGTTAGTCTGTCACATTTCGTTGAGCTTGATAAAAAAAAAACACACACACAAACCAAAAAAACAAAAGTGAACTACTAACTTTGTTACTGTCCAGTCATTTTGAGAGCAAAGAGAAAATCTGCTTCAAATTGACATTAAAGTTTTAAAAAATCTAACTTGCATTCTGAGTCGTACACAGTTACAGTTTTAATGAACCAACCTCAAAATGAGTGCATCATCAAGTCAAGTCTTAGTGAACTGATTTCCACTTTGGACAGTGTGTGGATACTGATGTTAAACTGTGTGTATCGCCAACATATATACGTTTAAGTAACTGACAAAGATTTCATTGCTTTAACCTAGACCTCCATCTAAAGGACATTTAAAGGCTGTCATTTGCAAAAATAAATAAAACAGAGAGGACCCTCAAATGATGGTAAAAGTAAAATTTGCCTAAATTGGAGTCATAAGCTTGTCATATGACAATGGCGCTGACTTGCCTGCATTTGTGTGTGTGTGTGTGTGTGTTTTTTGGAGGTGAAGGTCATGGCAGAAAGAAGCCCCATCCAAACAGCAGCCATTTTAATTTGTTTGACAGGGAAGAGAGGTGATAACCTCCCTCTGCAGCCGCGCACCCCGGGAGGAGAGGAGGGAGGGAAAGGAAGGAGGGCTGAGCAGAATAGCGATAAGGGGCTGGATAGAGAGAGTCATAAAAAAAGGAAGAGAGAGAGGTGGAGAGAAGAGTGTAATATTTGATTATGGCTCAAGGCTGTATGTTTGTCCAAAGGCTAAAGACTGTCAACCAGCTAATAGCGGAGGTCGATGTGTGGGTGTGTCTGTGAGCCTGTGTGGGTCATTGCTAACAGCACATAATTTATGCTGAGTACACATGTCTGTGTGTTTCTGTACGTGCGTGTGTGTGTTTGTGTGTACGTTACGACTTCTGGATGTCAGTTACAGTTCTGTGGGCCTGAGGAGAATACAGTGGTCTCCCTCAGGGTGCTGTTAGTGCCACTCTCATACAGATGTGCTGGGCTGCCACTGTGTCAGTTTCAGTGCGTGTATGTATGTGTGTGTCTTTCTCTTACAGGAAACTAAACTCACTCCTCAGGGTTTAGAGTTCTTAACAGGGCTGGATATTGTCCACAATTTATCAGTTCTGGGTCTTATCGAAACCTGGTTCCAATTATTATCATGTAAAGTAAGAAAAAAACTGCTGAATACAAAAATAGATTTAGATTTCAGCTGCAATGAACAGACATTTGTCATACTTACCAACACTTTTGTGTGTAGTTCTGGTTTTATTGTAGAAGCTCAGTCCAAACTTTGCTTTTTCATGAATTGATAAGCAAACATGAAAAGTATATTT
Source organism: Lates calcarifer (assembly GCF_001640805.2). Taxonomy (NCBI): domain Eukaryota; kingdom Metazoa; phylum Chordata; class Actinopteri; family Centropomidae; genus Lates; species Lates calcarifer. The sequence continues at coordinate 15,167,321 of NC_066837.1, read as the reverse complement.
CATAATAAATTCATAGGTCTTGTGAATTTGGGTACAGTTCCAATTCAGAAAAGATTCTTGATACCAAACTATAATCTTCTACTAATTTACTACTTCCAATTTTTATAAATTTTTGTTTTTCCTGTATTATATACACACACACACACACACACATAACATAAATGTACTTAAAGTGAGAACCTAGACTTCAGCAATTACAGTAGCTTTTTCTGTATTTTAAAATGCATTTTTTTTCTGTTCTGCCAGATGCTGTAGAAGAAGAAGAGGGCAGCTGGTTGGTTTCTGACAAGGACAAGGAGGTGGGTGGCAATTAGCAGCTTTGCAATATATTCTGACATTCAGTCTCTTCTGTCTTCTGAGGTCATTTTACATAATAGTTTGAGCTTGTGGTCTAAAGGACAGTGAGTTTCTGAAAAGTAGGAACGAAGGGGAGCTGTGTAAAAGTATATATTTATAAAGTATATATTACAGTTCTCAAGTCAGGTGATATGTAAGAAGTAATGTGTGATTTTTAAAAAGAATATTTCTCTGTCATCAAAGGGTATCACGCACTCTTCTCTCACTCGTCAGTTGGCACGTGCTATTTATGGACTACCATCCAGGTTTTCTACAGAGCCTTCCACCAACAACATGATGTTAACGATGAATGAACTCTCTGTGTTTCAGGCTCAGATCTATAACAAAAACAGGGGTGCCAGGGTAGCGACGCAGCGGTTGTCAAACAGATACTACACTAGCAAGAACGTCCACTGTAGAAACTGCAACAAGACCGGACATCTCTCCAAGAACTGCCCAGAGCCCACAGTCAGTTTCACTCAGTGCACAGGAGCACGCACACACATTACACACAGTGATGAGCACAAGTATGTAAAACTACTAACTAATGTGTATATATATGTGTCTGTGTGTGCAGAAGTTGTCGGCCTGCTTCCTCTGTGGCACCCCAGGCCACCTGGCCGTTGAATGTCCCAGTAAACACTGCAACAACTGCGGCCTGCCTGGTCACCTGTACGAGTCCTGCACCGAGAGGGCGTACTGGCACAAACAGTGTCATCGCTGCAGCATGAAGGGACACTTCTTTGATGTGAGTATAGCTGTTTCTTTTGGTTGTATTTCAAATTAATGGGAGAAGGCTCTGCACCTTTAAAGCCACACTTCACAGCAAATGCCCCACGTAACCAAAAGTATGTTTCCCCCAAAAAAGATTTTTTTGGTATATGTGAACATTATACATATATTTGATTGTTGAACGTCATGCTCTGAAATATGCTGCTCTGACTAATATGCTGTTGTAACACCCCCCCACCCCCCCACCCTCCTTTTCTGAGAAAGGTCTTCACAAGCTTTTGACACCAGGTTGTAGGGATTTCCTCCCAGGTCAGGGTCTGATTGGGGGCACCAAGGCCTGGCTTGGGTTCCCTGGCCATCCCACAGGTGCTGACTGGGGTTGAGGTCAGGGCTCTGCACAAGTCAGTTCTTCCATGTCAAACTCAGAAAACCATTCCAACCTTTCCAAAATGTTTCCATGAAGTTGGAAGGGTACCAATATCTAAAATTTAATTAAGATTTTCCTACATTGTTGAAATGCATAAGTAAACCTAGGCACACAACTCATAATAGGACCTGAAGATAAATACTAAAATACTAAAAGCAATTATATAATCAATTATATAATCAATTATATAATCAAGATATAAGACAAATGTACAGCAGTAAAAGGGAGGGGCTGTAGCCTGTAATCAGAACAAAGAACAATTACTACCTAATGTAAACATGATGAAGCACCAGGCGCAATAATAACAAAAATATGCATCCCACTTTCCTTTCCATTACCCCCTCTTTCCTTCCTTTCCTCCCTTCCGCTCTCTCTCCCCCTCTTTCTCTCAGTAGTAATGAGTGACCAGGGGTCAGCACACGCTGCTGTTCACGTTAATTGATACACTTCAGCAATTACAGCTTAGTTATGTCTCTGCCATGCTGCATATTCCAGCTGTGGGCTTGTCTGTGTGTGTGTGTGTGTGTGTGTGTGTTTGTATGTGTGTGTATGTGTATGTGTGTGTGTTTGTGTGTATGTGTGTGTTGGCACTGAAGGGTGAATCTAATGACCATCAATGACAATTATCCCACCGCAACGTTCATTACCTTGCCCATTTACACTAATGCCATAGAATGGAAAACCCTGTGTGTATGTAAGAGCCTGTCTGTGTCTCCCCCACCTCTCTCACTCTCTCTCTCTCTCTCTCTCCTCTCTCTCCGTCAGTCATGTACTGTGCTCTGTGTAATGGATGAGTAACCAGGTGAACACCAGAGAGAGAGGGAAGACTAGGACACACAGCCCATTTTTTACTCTCTTTCTCTCACCCTCTCTCTCCCTCCCTCTTTTTCTCTCTCTCTTATTCTTTCACGTTTCTTCATCCAGATCCCCGCGTTCATCTCGTTCTTCCCGTCTCTTTTGCATATTGTTTTCAGCGGCAAACAAAGGTGCAAAGTTGTGTGGTATTGTAATTACCCTTTTCTTGGAACGCATAACTTTTTTTTTTTTTCCTTGCGCTCACAAATTATACTGTATGTGTTAGTGTGTGTGTTTGAGAGAGAAAGAGAGTCAGGTCTCTGTCCCCTGGGCCTTTCTGTGTCTCTCATTAAAGACAGACGGTTGACGGAGCGCGAGTGTGTCGCTCGCCTCGCCTGTCGCCCTCGACAACAACACACTACCCCGGCGGTCTGGAGGGAGAGAGCAAACGGGAGGGGAGCGGGGTGTGTGCGGAGGGGGGTGGGGGGTTGTTGAAGAAAAGAAAGCTTAGATGAGAGGTGGAGGAAGATACAGCTGTCGAAATTCATATTTGTCCATCTCTGTATTCAAACCTAAACGGTGCAGATTAAACCAGAAAAAGTGCCTACTGCTCTGTACAGGCTGCTGTAAAGGCCCAGGTTTGAACAAGCACTTTAGTCCCAAATAGTCAGTGAATTTGCATAACATGCAAATTTATATAGAAACTTGTTTAGTGTCTGCAAGAGAAAACTAAACTCATAGCCGTCCTCACAGAGCAGGCTTAAATCTCTCCCTCTCATTCTGTCCCCCTCACTCAGTAGGTGTGTAAGTAGATAAATCTTGTTGCCTGCGGCGACTACGGCATTTTCAATTTCCCAGTGGGAAGTGGTGGCGGTTGGGAGAGGATGTCGGAGCGCTTAAGGAACAGCATGGCGAAGCCCCGGAGATAATGCTTTAGCCACACCGGGACAAAACGACTGACTGCCTTACTTACTGGCTGTTTGAGTGACTGACTGCAGACACACACATGGAGAGGAAACAGATTTGTTTCTGAGAAATCACAGTGATGAAGGTTTAGCAAGAGAGAGGGAGGAAGAGACTTAAATATTCGAGCAGACAAACAAATAACACCGTGGCCTGCTTTTCAGTTTCCTTTTGGCCCTCTGTCTCTGTCCTCCCCTGTCTTCTCACTTCTCATCTCTCTCTTTCTGCGATAACAGTCCATCTTACCAACATTGGCCTAAATGTTTCTTCCTTACTGTGTATTTACTGTCTCACTCAGAGGAAAGACGCACAAAAACACACTATTTAATCTCTCTAATTCATTTTATATGCTCTGTAAAAGTTTATATATATATATATATATATATATATATATATATATATATATATATATATACACACATGTAGGTCTGTTTTTTTCTTTCATGATTATTTCAACTTTTTTTTCCTTTTCTCAGGCCTGCCCAGAAATCTGGAGACAGTACCACATCACAGTGAGTATCTTTCCACAAAACCATCAGTCAGCAAACTCCATACCAGTGCTGTTCACACTTCATCAGAGGGCTTGAGCAGGACTTACACACAGATCAACACTAGGTGAAAATAAAATAATGTGTACCTTTAAGAGGCTAGTAAAAGCTGCTTGTATTTTGGAAACAGCTGAAGCACATGCATTGGTTTTATCATGCTACACTTATTAGTATAGTCAAAGAGAGAGTGTTGGTGTTAAGTTTCCAGTGTTGCACAGGGTGTCTAACTTCTAAAAGTCTGAAAGTGAACACAGCATGTCAAAGAAACTTTTAGTCATCTTGATCTTTTTATTTTAGTATTTGGTACTTTTTCACACAAAAACGACCATCACTGAACACTAATGATCGAGACAGTTAATAGTCTAACTTCACAGTTGTGAGAGAAATATAGTAGGTGGTAGAGAAAATTAAAATATTATATTAAACAATATAGCGTATATATCTAGAGTATATATTACATTTCACCACACCTCAGCCTTAATGTGAGTGTGTAAAGTCCCATTACACATGATGCACATCAATTTTACATACTGTGAGGTTTACCCTAAGACTGTTAAAAATAGTTCTTGTTTTAAGTATGTTTGGTTTGGACTCAACCTGTGTCAAATTTGGCGAAATCCCACTGGATGTAGAGTCCCAATTAAAAAGCAGAGAAATGTAAAAGAAGGTGGTGGTGGCAGTGGATGGGGCGACTAAGCCGGTGACACTTCTTAAGTCTTTTTCATGCAGAACGTGTCTCATCAGAAGAGAAATATTTAAAATCTTACTGTACAAAATATGTCTTAACCAGTAGTATATGCATCACTATTAATTTATTAACTGAGCTGTTGTGGATGACTGAGAAAGAGAGAGTTTTTAATTATTCACAGGGCGTTTTATTTGCAGAATATGATCCATTTATCAAAAAATGCAAGTGCTGGTGGTGGAGGTTGTGCATTAGCAGGTATAGACTGCTTATGGAAAGCTGATAACCTCAAGGTCCTGAATGATGACACTCACCTCACTCTTTCTTTATGCTTTGTGTAGCATCTTCCACTGTCTATAAAAAGTCAACAGAACAGTGATTTGAGCAATATGATAAGGCGTTTACAGATAATTTGTAGTTTTGCATATAGATGTTCCAAATAGCCCTCAGAAAGAAAGTATTTTTCCATGAGCCTCACGAAGGCAAAGGTGTCACACGATCACTCAAAATCAATAAGGCAGTTGTGATTAGTATTGACCTTGCCCTGTAGCAGATGAGCGAACCATGACGTAAAAAACATCTCAAAAGATTAAGGAAGTGCCAAGAGTGATGGGAACCTTTGCTCTCTGTTTTTTTTTTTTTTTTTTTTTTATATTGAGCTTCATTTTCAACCTAAGTGCACATGTGACATCTATGACTCTGTCTGTTTGTATATGTGTGTGTGTGTGTGTGTGTGTGTGGAAACAATGTGTCAAAGAGTAGAAAACTGTGTGACAGTCACATGGGCCATATGTCAGCGGGGAGGCAGTTTGCTTATTTCTGTGTGTGTGTGTGTGTGTGTGTGTGTGTGTGTGTGTGTTAATCCAAAATCTGAAAAGATAACTAGTTTTCTTGGCTCCTTACTTGTGTGTGTGTGTATGATTATGTGTGTGTGCATCTGAGCGAGGGGGTGATATAGACCTCAGCCTAAGAGAAAAGAGCAGCTTGTTTGTCAATTAAAAGACGTGATAAAGCATGAAATGGGCTGCCAACGCCACGCGGGACGAGGGAGTGAGAGAGAGAGGGAAGAAGAGTGTGTGTTTGCATATATCTTGGCGTGCACTTTGTGAGTGTGTGTGTGTGTGTGTTGGGGGAGGTCTGTCACTCTCCTCTATGGAGATTAATTAGCAGGGGCTGTCTAATGAAAAGGCAGCATCGTTAGCGCTAGGGTAGCACGGCAGGAGAGACGGAGGGAGGAGGAGGGACGAGGAGGAGGAGGAGGAGGAGGAGGGAGCGGGACAGAGACAGAGAAGTTCCAGGGGAGACTCTGGCAGAGAGGATGAGAGTTGAGTTTAATTGTTGCTCATGTGTTGGCGGGGGATGCTATATGTTTCACTGTAGAGTTTCACTTTGAACCACAAACAAGAGAAGACCCTGATGAAAGAAGAGTGGAAAGATGCGTAGGATGATGAAACCTCCGTTGTTTGTGTGTGTGTGTGTGTGTGTGTGTGTGTTTGTGTGTGATGGTGTGCTTTAACGGGTGGAGGATTGTGACCCAGGTCTAATTGAAGTATTTAAGCCATTTAAGCACTGGGAACAGAAGGTCGTTACATATCCAAACTGGCATGGGGGTTAGGGGCCCCCACACACACACACACACACACACACACACACACACAAAAACACACACACAAACACACCTACACACATGCATACACAGGGCTCCTTCTGTTTAAGACAGCCTCATTTTATTCATGATGCTGTTTATGACCCTGAACTCCCCAATGTGAGAAGGTGTGTGTCTGTGTTTGTGTGTGTGTGTGTGTGTGTGTGTGTGTGTGTGTGTGTGTGTGTGTGTGTGTGTGTGTGTGTGTGTGTGTGTGTGCCCGCTTTGGGAGATGTGACTCTGTCACCTTCCGCTGGGCTCAGCCAGGTGTGAAAAGGCATTCTGTCAGACCTCCCTGCTACTGGGTCCATTTATCCTTCGTTCGTGTGTGTGTTTGAGAGAGAGTGTGTGAGTGTGTGTGCATGTGTGTGCGTGCTGGGTCCGTTTATCTTCTGTGAGTGTATGTGTTGTCTGCCTGCACCTGGCCCTCAACTAACAAACTCCTCCAAACCACACAGTATAGACCACAAAGCCCTAGGGTATTTACTGAGAAAGTAAGATACTGACACACATGGACACACACAAACACACACACACACCCCCACACACACCTCTACAAATATATAGAGCAGTAAATGGAGTAAAAAGCTATCCACAACATTTTCATCTTGTCTGTGTCATGTGGGTCTGAAAACATTTTTACACAACAGTAATATTTACACAGAAAGGTTAGCCTGTTTCCTCTGAAGGACAGGTTTACTTCAACCAGTCTTTCTCAGTCTCTCTTTCTCTTTCACCCCACACACACACACACACACAGACAGACACCCTGGTTTTACTTCTTTCTTTTGCATACAGCTTTACAGTGTGGGGTTGCTCCTTTTCCTGCAGACCCCATCTGCTTACCTCCTTCTTACATCTTACTGTTTTCTTGCCTTTGTCATGAAATACTGTACATACAAAACATCATTGAAAAAATCCCCCAAGTACTTGTACTCACTTCTTTTTTTTAAGATTAAATTAAATCTTTTATGTGCACATTTCTACCAGCTAGCATCACTGACTTCCGTATTCTTATTAGGGTTTTCCTTCATTTCCCAGAATGCCTTTTTTTCAACAAGCCCAAAAGAAAAAGGTGTGAACTTCTTACTTTCGGTCGAGGATGGGTGTGTGGTTGTGTTAGTTTTGATATCAGAGCATACCCATGATCACACCTGCACTTTTCTCATTGCATTATTCCCCTTGTGCGTTGGATTTCAGATGGTTTAGTGTCAGTGCAGACAGAAGCTTCTGCCCCTAGGTAGTGATACCAGAAGTCTGATGTTCACTGTTAACGGTTTTGTACGACTGCGAATGTTCTTAAATGCTATCAACCTACAACCTATCAACCATATAAATACAGAAATACAACATAAATACAAAAAATAGGACCAGAAATGTAGCATAGACCATAGATAATTATTTTTTTCATTATTGATATGTGCATGTGTCAGATTAATCATTTAATGTTTTGCCAGCAAAATGTTTGAATGAGTTAAAAAAAAATATATCAAAAATTCAACACGAGTTCTAAATGCCAAAGTGGTCTCTGGTTGTGTTGGTTATTAAAGATATCCAGTTTACAATGGTATAAAAAAGGGAAAAGAAGCAAATTCTCACATTTGAGAACCTAGAACAAATGAATTATTGGCATTTTCACTTGAGAAACTGCGTTGAATGATTAATAAATTATCCAATTTCCAGATTCAATTTTCTGTCAATCGACAAATTGTTTTTTTCACTACACCACACACTGAGTTTGAACTCAACAGCGTTGATGTTAGGAGAAATTTTTGATTGAAAGAAAAACAAAAAGAGCCATACTATTCTCATTAATAGCTAAAAAAAAAAAACAGGAAAAGATGAAGAGAAAAGATTAGATTTTAGGGCACAGAGAGAGAGAGGACGACAAGGGGCTAAAAAGGAAGACATGAAGGTGGTGACGGATGGATGGATGGAGAACGAGCAGCAAAGGCCACAGAGCAGGCCTAGTGACCTGCTGTCTGTACACAGGCTGCATTAATGCATGTAAAGATCATGCATAAATGCGTGCATGCATGCAACGCACGCACGCACGCACACACACACACGCAAGTCACAGTGACTTTTTCCTCCTGTTAGCGTTTTCAGGACCCTGCTGTGATGGGTTAAGACCAGAGCGCCTCCCTCTGGCTGCTGCAGGAAGTGAAGACTTAATCCCTCTGACAAACTGGGATATTTGAAGAGAGAATTTTCCTCCTTTTTAATTTGTTACACTCTGAATGTGGGTCAAACCTCTAATCAAACCGTCCATGTGCCTTTTCCGTATCTTTTTATTAGCAGTGTGTGATGTTTTGGAACGAGAGGGAGCCAAAGATGACTCACCTACATAGCAGAAATGTATGAAGGAGAGACAGAGAGGGGAAGGGAGGCAGCTGGAGAGGGTGTGAGAGAGGGTAAGCGATTCAGAGGGATGGCAGGAGAGAGAGAGAGAGAGTGAAACAAGCTTGGGCAGGTGGGGGTGGGGGTGTAGTAAACAGGATGAAAGAGACAGGAGAGCGCGAGCAGAGAGGGTGAATCTGAGCACAGAGCAGCTGATTGGTACAGGTATATCTGTGTGTGAGCATTGATTGGCCTCTCTTTAGATAGTAGCGGTGACACCTGTACGTGTGTGTTTATTGATCGGTACCTCTGGCCATGGTGGTGTGTATCGAGCTGATTTTCTCCTCTCGGTGGTATCAGTGTGTGTGTATCGATCTTTTCCCTAGGGACAGGTGTGTGTCTCTGTGTGTGTGTGTGTGTGTGTGTGTGTGTGTGTGTGTGTGTGTGTGTGTGTGTGTGTGTGTGTGTGTGTGTCAGTGTCTCTCGGGGTGCCTGAAGAAAACAGTCCGTGACCTTTTTGTTCGACACAGAAATGAAGTCGTTTTTAACTCCTCTCCTTAAACTCCATTTGGTATCCCTCTTTCTCACCTGACTGCCCTTCTTTCCCCTTTCCATTTAGTATGTTGTACCTTTTTATACCTTTTTGTCTCACTGTCTTTTCTCCAGAAGGTTCTTTGCTGTATGCTCAATTCACACATGCCTTTGTTAGCCCAAGGTTAGGACGTTTTGCCCCTTAAAATCCTCTTCTTTTCAGCAAAGAAAATACATTTACATTTCTTCAGGGGAAAAAAGTATTTTTGAAAAAGTAGGCCTCTTGAGTTTGTCCATGTCAAATTAAAGCGCATTATGCATAATGTGCTTACAGTATTAAAATATTGAGTCTGAATAATTCCTCGTTTCTTTTTCCTTCACTTTTGTTGGTTGAACTGAATCATGGGTCATAGACACTTGAAAATAGTCATTAAGTATCAAAGCTTAAACAAAAAAGCGCTGAGTCTGAATCCTCTGCAGTGTCAGTGTCATGTGCAGCCTTAACATACCCATCAGGTAGAGTTAAATTCACTGGCCTTAGGTATTGAAATCTGAAAATGTATCTAAAAGCTGGAACACACTTATGGAAAGCCTTTGTTTGATATTATATATATTTTTTACTTACTTTTTATGTCATTTTAAAGGGACAGATACTCACTTAGTCCTTGGCTGCAGGACATAATGTGTTATAAGTTATTTAAATGAAATTGTTCTTTATTGTGCCGTAGAGATGGAATTTCAAAACTTTGATTTATTTCCTGAAATAGATCATGGGCTGAATTTTGTATTATATTTCTATGTTTTTAGCCCAATAGTGTAAATATTTCACCATTTTAAGGAACAACACAAAACATATCCCCAAACTATAATTGCATGGTGTCTGTGGTGCACGGTTGAAATGTTTTCCATTTTAATTCAGATTTTCTTTTTTCAGTTTTTGAAGATATTGAAGTTGTGAAAATTATGTATTTGAATAATATTTTCTACACTTATTGTCAGAAATTGGTCGTTCTATTTCATCAATAACATGGGAATATAGAGCAGCTTGAATTTATTTTTGCTCCTGTACAAATGTTTAAGGAGCTCCGTACCTACATTTGTGTATTCACAGACAGATGATATTTGTCATGTATTCAGTTTCACTGTTTAACGTTCAGTGCTTTGTAGACACCACCTCAGTGACTGTGTCTGGTACATTGTGTTCCAGGTTCATTATTTGCCCCACTGACTTATTTTGGTTCTTGGTGAATTTCAGAACAAAACCAGCTACAAAATAGTGGCTTAAGCACATTTCTGTTGTTTATATAAACTAGATAGAACTGGTTTTCTTTCAAACAGAAAAATCACTAGTGCATTAAACTGAAAGCTGAAAATGTTTGTCCTCCTCAGTGCTCCAGTCAGGTCACTAAGCACAGAGTGTAGTGATTCTCTGGATAAGAAAAATGTTTTTCTCTCTACAGACTCGTATAAGAATGAATCAGTGTTTGTTTACAACTGTTTTACTGTGTTATATAGTACTTATGACAGAGTGGATCTGTCCTCCTACATCAACCAGACTCACCTCAGCAGTTGGCAGCGTGCGTCCTTGGGTGAAGTTGTTCAAGGCCCTTTTCAGCATGTTGTGTAGAGTTAGAGCGCCCTCCAGTGGTCAAACAGAGACAGCTGCACTCTATCACCCACTGAAGAGATGTTCTTAGTCAGAGTTTGTTGTAGACATGGTACTGTACATCTATGGTATGTCGTCATTGCTGTGTGAGCTGCAGGAGGTAACACCAGGAGTATGATTGATCTGATGTCAGGCTACAGATTAAAGTGGCTATTGCTCTGGATTTAAATTGCTAATTGTACAAATCCCATATTTAGGCAGTCATATTGACAATAGACATGAATAGTACATAAAAAACTAAAAACAAATCAAAAAAAAAAAACCCATCCCGTTACTAAGGCAGCCACTGAATAAAGAGCAAAATTATCAATTAAAACACTTACACAAGCAGCTGCTTATTAACATCTCCACTCATCAATCCTAATAGTTAAATAATATAAAATAATTCATATAACAATAAGCCATACCAGTTATAACTCTTCTGTTCTCTCTGCTGAACGTGAAATGACAGGTTTAAGTTTTGACCTTTATTCCACTCCTGGTTGTGTCCGTCCTTCTGTTTGGCCGACCTCTTTTTGTCATTCCTCTTACAAGAATGTGCTCAATTCAAACGGTGCTCTGTAAAAATCCTTTAAATCCACATCCATTCAGCTAGCTGTTTTTGCTGTCTCATCATTGTACAGTCCGGACTCTCCAGTCTTCTCACCTCTGCCATGTCAAAAGACTCTCAACCCTTTATTGTACCTCAGACTGACACACTGACGGCACAGGGGGCAGGGGGAGGTACATTTGTAAAAGGAAATGGTTTTTGTATGTCTTCAATCTAGTTTTGTTTCCAGCTGAAGGTCATCAGGGCAAAGAAAGTAAAGTCCATTTGGGTAGTACAGTCCATAAAGGACAAAAGAAGAGCGGAACATGGGTGGTACATGGGTATTACAAGGTAATGATAGTTCTTAGTGGTTCGTTTATGCGCTGTCTTTGTTCTCTCATAGTCTTCAGCTCAGAAACACTCATAGGTCATTCTTTAATATCCCACGTGGAAAACTTGGCTTAAAATATGGCAACAAATAGACAGAAAAACCCACTTGGAACAAAATAAAGACCAGAGAGCAGAATGACAGTAAATTCCAAATAAGATCTGGAACAATTCGTTTCGATAATTAACAACTATATAGAAAACTGATTAATCATTTGGTCTGATATCAGCCTCTTAAATGTGACTCTTTCTTTCTTTCTTTCTTTCTTTCTTTCTTTCTCTGTTTTATATCATTTTAAATGTAATATTTTAGGGTTTTGAACTGTTGATTGAACCAAAACAAGCAATTTAAAGATGTTACGCTGGTCTCTGGGAAATTGGCTTTTTTCCCTACAGTTTTCTGACATTTAATAGACAATACAATTAATTAATTAATCAAGGAAATAATCTGCAGATTAATTGATAACAAAAGTATTTGTTAGTTGCAGTTCTATAACAAATTATTTCTTGGTAAAAATTTAACAAACTGTAGCAATAATAATAAACATAATGTAGAGAATTTAGGACAAAAAAACAAAGTAAATAAATAGCAAAAAAAATCCCTCAGATTGTCATCAAACCTTGCGTATAGTTCACTGTCACTCAGGAGGACAGGGACACTGCGCTCAGGAGTTTATTCTTAGGTACAGGTGTCTTCACATACACTGCTGAATGTACATGCAGAACTATAGGAATGTACACACAGACATACACACACACACACACACACACACACACACACACACACACACACACACAGACAGTCACACGCTCACACACCAGGTACAGTGTTATCAGAGGTCTTGCAGGCTTTGCAGGTCTTTGTGCTTTTCCGCTTAGCTGGATGGTGTCAATTTTGGTGTGTGTGTGTATGTGTGTGTGTGGATGGCTTGGTGTGTGGAAGTGTATGTTTGTGTGTGATTGGTTGGCTGAGATTTAAAATCAGGGTTTAACATCCCACCCAGGGCATAAAAGACTCAGTCCATCTGTATATAGTACGTCTAAATCCCTGTCTCTTATGTCCACATATGTTGGCTCTATCTAATTGCTGGGAATAGAGTGGGTAATATCTTTCCGTTAAAACACGGCCGCACTCTGGCCACACTAGAACGAAGCCTCTGAACTCGGAATAGAATAGAAATTGAATAACTTAGACCTAGGTTTGAATAGATTAGGTTGTATCCTCTGTTCCGCCTTCCATGGTGTGACCAGATTACCTCCAGTCACTGCCCCAAAAGAGGGGGTTTTCTCCAGAGGTGGCAACCCACCGCCTTTCACCCCTGCATCACATTATCATTACATTCCAGGAGCATTTTCTCTCTCTCTCTCTCTCTCTCTCTAAAGAGAAAATCAGGACTCTTACTGATTGTCTTCAGACTGATTGACTGACTGACAGGAGGAGATAGGAAGAGCCTCTGGGAATTAGACTGCATGTGAGCGTGAGTCCTCGTAGGGCGCGGGGTTAGGGCTTCGGTCTGAGTCTTTGTGAACTGGCAGACACAAAGGGAGCAGGAATCACATCTGGTTATTTGGAGGATCCCCCCCGCTGCTCCTCCTCCTCCTCCTCCTCTTCTTCTTCTGTAGCCTCCTTAACGGCAAACATGCACACCTCCACCTTAAACGGTCTCCTAAGAACGATTGATTTTCCTGCTCCTGTTCATGAGCCAGAGTAAACGCTATAATTAATTTCTTTACAATTTTGGAAATAGCACAGTTCAAATTCCCACACGAAATTAAGAGGATTAATGGTGAGGCCTGCTGCTCATTTTTTCCCTATGTTGGTTTGAGTGGATGTTCGTCTTATAGCCATTTCATCTCTCTAATTCATGACTGTCTAATTACCCCTCCGCGTTAACCTAATATGTACATACTGGCACACACACACACACACACACACCACAATGCTCTGTTTGTTTTGGTATGAGCCCAGTAGTCTTGTGTTGTGTTGTGAGGCTGTTTCCTATGATAAAGCATGCAGAGTTGGTTCCCAGTGGGTCCAGTAACATATGCAAACCTCTCCCCATTGCTGCAATAACATATGCAAAACAGCGCCGCTGGCCCCCGGCCCCCACACTCCCACCACCCGTTACTGTTCAGATCCCACCCCCTCTCATCACACACATACATACACACACAAGCCTGTTTGCTTCTCGGATTGTGTTTGATAACTGTTGTGTGTGTGTGTGTGTGTGTGTTCCTTCAGATTGTAGTCTGTAACAGTCTGAGCTTTGTGTTGGCCGAAGGATTATCACAGCTTTGCCACCAGCAGCTAAGGCAAGGAGCAGAGGAGAGCGGGGCTTAGAGAGACACGGTGTATGTGTTGGGACAACTGTGGGAAAACATAGTTGAGTGTGTGTGTGTGTGTGTGTGTGTGAGTGAGAGAGAGAGAGAGAGACAGAGAGTGCTTATGTGTCTGTGTGTGTGTATGCATGAGAGGCCACGGATGGCTGGTTGTCTGTGTCCACACAGCGAAGCCCTTAGGACTTTCTCAAACACCCTGCTATACACACAAACACACATTCACACACACACACACACACACACACACACACACACACACATCCTAAAGTCCTCTTCCCAGCTTCAGTCATCTTTTTGTCTGACTGGCAAAGTGTCTGTGAGCAGCTTCAGAAGCTCTTCATGTCGCATCAGCAGGAAGTGGGTCAGATTCAGGTCTGTCCTGCTGTCTCTGCACTCAGAGGACTGTTAGCTAAACAGACAGATGTTTTTAATGCAGCCTCTCAGGCTGTGAAGTGTCTGTCAAGTAAGTTTACGAATGAACAGGTTAGGGCTTTTGGGACAGAGTTGGAAAAGTGTAGAGTCACATGATTGTTTTTATTAGATTAGGTATCATTTGATTTCGGTTACAACAACACGCACCTATCCAAATATTCACAAAACATGAAAGAACAAGAGGAAAAAGAAAACAAAAATCTGATTCTGTTCTTGTCTGCCCCATATACAGTGGTTGTAATAGATGTTTATATTGGGGCCAAAATGAAAATTGTAAAAAGCAAAAGTCCAAATGCCAAGCAGTTCAACACAATTCTATCACCAAAGCTTTGCTGATACACAAATCACAAGGTGCTCTCGAGCAATACTACATGCGGGTGGTTTCCAACCTGAGGGTCAGGACCCCCACAAGAACTCACAAGATGAATCTTAGGACAGGACCCAGAAAAAAAAACCATTTCTGTCTCACAGAAGGATGTTTTCAGATATTTGTATAGTAGACTTTTCTCTAGCAAATAACTACATTGTTTTATTTAAGGCCTCTAAAGATAAAATAAAGAAATAGAATATCTCATTAGTTTAACTGTTTATAGCAGAGAGCATAAGCTTAAGGGTCGCGAGTAGCGTTAACTTTTTAAACCTTTTATTTTCATGAGATAACTTTTCAGGTCTGTAAAACATCCACTGAGAGAACCAGTCAGCAGACTGTTTGGATGATGATGTGACTCAGTATCTCTGAGAGCCACCTAATGGTGTCAACAGCTATTTAAATCAAGTGTTGTAAATATACAGTAGAGTAATGCATGACTATGTGATGTTTGTTCTGTTGCCATGTTTATCCC
The DNA here is from genome assembly GCF_001640805.2 of Lates calcarifer. Classification (NCBI taxonomy): domain Eukaryota; kingdom Metazoa; phylum Chordata; class Actinopteri; family Centropomidae; genus Lates; species Lates calcarifer. The sequence goes on along the minus strand of NC_066837.1, from coordinate 15,152,123 downwards.
ATTTAAAAAATCTCAGTTTTTAGTTTTTAGTTTTAGTTTCAGAGGTTTAGGCATAGATTCAGGTTGATGTCTGACTCACACAAATGTTGGTTGAGCCTTGCACCACCATCATATTAATGAACCAGAATTAGTGGGTTGGATTTGCAGGGCCATTCTGCACTCTGTTCACAAAATCACTATCACAAAATACCTCTGGTATTTTACAAAGATGCAATTTGATGCAGAATTGATGCTGAACCTACAAAATCCACACCCAGAACAATGGGTATTCTCACATCTGTCTAAAAATATGCCTGTGTTCCGTTGACTTTCATCTCACAGCCAGGCTCTTTAGGACTCCTCTCCAAACCCCTGAGAAAGAAAGAGAAAGAGAGACACCAAACTGATTTGATCCCTCAGGCCCTCACCCTGTTAGCTATTTAGATGCCCCTGATAAGAAGCGCCGGATGAAAACAGGGAGCGGGAATGAGAGAGGGATGAAGGTTCATCCAGTTAATTAATATTGTATGAGGCAGACAACTGCTCACACGCACACAGACGCACATTCACTCCAGGTTTTCAGACAACTATCTCAGGTTGATGGGAGAATAGGAGGGGATTTCATTTCTTCTTTTCTCTCTCACTCTCTCCCTCTCTCATGTTTTCATTCATTCTGTCTATGTGCTGGATCAGAGTATGTGGAGATAACACAAGCCCAAGGTCAGGGAGGGAGAGACAGAGGGAGACCTACATCCAATTTACATGAGAGATGAATCGGAAGAGGGGCAGGAAGGGTGGAGGTCGGGGGGCTTGAGTCGGGGACTGTGATCTCCTTAGGGTGGTGCACATGTGTGTGTTTGTGTTTGAGTGTGTGTGTGTGTGTGTGTGTGTGTGTGTGTGTGTGTGTGTGTGTGTGTGCGCGTGCACTCGCAAGAGGTCTGTGATCTCCTGGCCTTTGTGATGGAGATGGGCCCGGCCGGCCTGACCCGATAATGACGCGACGCTCTAATAGCATTCATCCTTTCTGCCTCAAAACTACTCAAGCGGAAAAGAGAGAGAGAAAGGGAGAGAGAGAGGGAGAGAGGAGGAAAAACAAGTGTGAGGGGTAGATGTGGGGATTGGGGAGAGATGGAGGAAGGAGGAAGGGAGAGGAGGAGAGAAGGAGGTTAGCTAAGCTATGTTTAAGAAATGACGTGGGGCACAAATCATTTGTAATCTTGGAATCAGGGCTGAGAGAGGAAGGAGGGGGCACCTTAGATGAGTGTTAAGGTGTGCAGAGTGTGTGTGTTACATTAGCAGTAAATGCACTGCGCCCCTCTCTCTCTCTCTTTCTCTCTCTCTTCCTCTCTCTCTCTCTCTTTATCAGTGTATATTTGCTGTGGGCACTGGAGCATGGAAGGCTTTCTTCATACTGGCCCATAGGGGACGGGACCCTGTGTCCAACACACACACACACACACACACACACACACACACACACACACACACATACACATAGAGAAGGTTACTTATCATACAGGGTCATTACAGGCCTCTAACTATAGCTCCAGTAATCACTAGTTCATATCAGCACCCATATTCACCGTACAAAGCACAACAGCCTGTATCAATGGAGAGCATGGGAATGATGGCAGAGAAGAGGGAGAATGCAAAGCATATGGAAGGTTAAACCACTGATATATTGTATCTGTCATGTTCATGGGGGCAGAGGAGAAAGGTTTTAAATTTATATAAAATATATTGCTTTTTAAGTAACAAGCTTTATAAATATTCTTTTTCTGTGTTTAGACTAATGGCAGGTCCTCCTGTAAAGCAGCAGGGAGAGGACAACGGTCGATCTCCCTCATACTGTTACAACTGCTCCAGGAGAGGACACTTTGGCCATGTGAGTAGCTCACTAAAATTTTTATTTAACTGTCATGGTACATGTGTTGGTATTTGTCATTTTGCATACTTCTCTCTGGCCTGTAGACTACATTAGAGGCCAGAATGATGGCAGAAAGTGTGAGCAGGAGTTGTTCCAAGTGTAAAATTGATCTAAAAGTTTCTTCACCCCCATACAAATGCAGTGTATAGGACAAATTGGTATTGAAAAAGTTCAATTCTCACAACTGTTCATATTTCTAAATGCTAATTCTTTATTTCTATATGAGATAAGATAGTTTTTTGGAGGGAACAGTGTGTTTCACATCTAGTGTTTTCAGGTTTAACATTTTTTTTTGCCTTCTTTGTTTGTGATATCTGCGTGTGTGTGCACATGCCGTCATGCATTTTTGTGTGTATTTCCCTCAGGCGTGTACACGGCAGAGGATGTTCAATGGGGTGTATGCCACCATTCCGTTCATCAATCACTATGACACAGTGGAGGACATCAAGCGCAGACAACACAGGCTAAAGCTGAAGGTTAAAGGTAAGTCACGTTACTTCTTTCTAAGCTGTGGCCTTCTGGCTAATGTAAAAAACTGGTGTTTAGTGGTGTAATACTGTGCAAATTATTATTAAGTGTGATTGGTTTAGGATTCATAATTTATGTTTTCAGTGCAGTTGAAAAATGACATTTTTTTATTCTAGAGTTAAAATGAACGCACTCAAACACCAGCATGTGGTGAATAAAGTAATCTGAAAGAAAGGTGCTTTGAAAGAACTTCTTGTCAGAAGTTACTTGAGAAAACTGATGACACCTCTCACACAGACATGAGAGCAGTATCAATCATCGCATCTTAACTCTTAGCAAGAAAGCAAACAAACATCTTGTCATATGGTTAACAACCTCAGTGATTTTGTATGTTTGATGTAGCTGTTTACAGAGATAAAACTTAACTTAACCTGATGTCGACCCAGCTTTTGTCTGACATGAAGCCCATCGTGCTGTGGTGGCATTCCCTGCATGTAGAGAAAAAAAAAGATAAGTAAGTCATTAAATCCTTTGTGCTTCTGTCTTTACCCCAGAACTGAAGAAAAATGGCTGTTTCCCCACCACCTCTCAGACTCCTGTCACTCCAGGACCACCGAAAAAGAAACAGAAAATCAGCCATCTCGAAAACAACTGCGACCCTAACCACACACCTCAGCAAACCCCTAACAACCACAAACCCAGCCCGAACCATATCTTTTTTCGTGACAGTGACTTTAGTGACACAACACCCAAAACAAATAAGTTCAAACAACCAGAAAGCACTGGCAAAGTGAAACCGTGGAAACCTAAGAGACCAGTGCCCACCTCAAGGAACCAGCTGCCACCAGCGAAGCTAATTTTGGATGAAGCAGCTGACTTTCCCAGAGGTGGAGGCAGAGGAGCGAACATAGAGAAGAAGAAGAAGAAGAAGAGGTGGAAGAGACCAAAAAAAGCACCAGGAAACTGGGCGGTAACTGGTGAGATGCAGGGGTCAGACCCGAATCCAGAGAACGGGGCGAAGAAGAGGAAGAGGAGATATCGAAAGCCGGGGGACCGCTGACAAAAAACTCGCTGCGCAGATGTTCCCGACGGATGAGAACCTGTTTATAATCAAACAGAGGAAACGCAGCAGATAGCAGCAGTATGTCTGAGCTGTCAGGGCTGCGATCTTTATGACCAGTGGTTGTATGTTCATGATATTTAGAAACACGACTCAGGTCTTAACTGTGAAAGTTCCGCTTCAGGGGTTCATAGGCCTTTTTCCACAGATGACAGCCTGACATGTCACAGCAGGAAAAGCAAACATAATGTAAATAAATTAATGACTGATTTCAGTGTAGAGGCTTCAGTTTCAGGGTTCACAGTTTGTCAAATCTGTCTTAAAACGACAGCCATGAGACAGCCATGTACTCTTAGAGAAATAGAGGACAAAATTCACAGTCCTTGTTTTGTACAGAAATATATTCAGAGATTGATCTGAAAGCAATAGTTGGCCTCAGCAGTCTGAGTTAGACAAAGTAATTGAATATTTTTCTTTCAAAAGTTAAAATATTTTAAGTACAGGATGCCTTCTTTCTGTTACTGTCTTTCCACTGCAGCTTAGCAGGGAAACACTGGCCAGGAAAAGAAAAAGAAGGAAATTTGTACCACAATGGCAGCAGCTTTGGAAGATATCTACTTGATTTGTCTACTCAAACTGCTTTAGACAAACTTCTGAATACAAACAAATACTGCATGTTTTTTTCATTGAATGTCCAGGATGAACAGGACAAACGATTACAGCAAGTAAATACAGTTTCCATGTTTACATCAGCACCTGACTAGTAAAGTGAAAAGTAATGAACCTATCATTTAATAGTATTAGTAGTATCTGATTTTCCTACTATGATCAGTCAAAGTTTGTGCTGTGGTAAAGGCCTGTTGTGTTTGATGCTGTACTCCTGTGGTCAGTGTGAGAATTACAGCCCCTGTTCAAACTGAGGCATCGTTTCATGACTTTCATGACATGAATTGTTTCAGTGACATTTAAGTATGAGAACCAAGTTAAAACTTCACACAGTTAGTTCATTGATAATTTAGACAACTCATAACCATTGAGCATTCTCAATAAACAGGATGACTTACATTGTTAATAGACACGAAGAGAAGAAGTTAATTGCATCCACCTTCAGAGTGTACAGATTATTTTGCAGATAAATGTTTCGATTGTCATCATATTCTTTCATTTATTTGTTCATATTCATTTCTCCACATTGAAAGTTTGAGTTAAAAACAGACTCTGTTCTTTACAGTAGAAGAATGTCCTAGTGCCTCAGCTCTGAACATAATTTTAAATTTGTTGCTGCTTTTGGAACCAAGTGATGGTGAATTTTTAAAACTACTCTTGGGATATCATCCTCACTTCCATTCAGACCAGTCTTTTTTCAATAACACTCGCTAATTTGTAAATGATCTAAATATATGAACATACTGTAAATATGTTTGTTACATATATTTGATGCAAATCTGTCAGGTAGTCACTTCACCAGTTCTGGTGTGACATGGATAGCATGCGCCACTGACATGCAGCCCTGGCAGTATTAACGTTTAACCATCCAAATTTAGCTATATGTCATGTATGTCCTGGTTATAACATGATGAATCCTTAAAGACATGCAATTAAAGAGTATAAGACACGTCCTTGATAACATGAATACAGCTTACCCAAAGACTCTGAGGAAAAATAAAACTTGAATCTTCTCTAACTTATTCTGTGATTGAGGAAGAGGAATCAGTTGCATCAGTTGTCTGCTTCATCTCAGATTTTTTGGCATTTGTCTACTGGACAACTTTTAATCTTTCAATAATAATTCATCATTACAATCTGTTAACTTGACACATTAAAATCATTTGGTTCTAGTTACTAAATGTCTTTGTTTTCCAATAGATATCTGTGTTATCATAAGCTGCTGGGATTTCAGTCACCCCTCTCCCCCATCCCTCCCCTTTCTCTCCCTCCTATTCACCCCTCTCCCCCTTTTCTATGCCTCCAAGTTTGCTTCTGGGTCCAACAACAACCCTGAAACATGATTTTTTTATCTTCAGACTGAAAAGCTGCAGGCTGAAGCTGCAGCTTAATGTAAGCTACCTAACTTAAGCCCAGTGATTTTTGTGCTCACCCTTAGTAGTGATTTATATTAGTTTGAAATCTGTAGAGCCTTTAATTTAATATACAGCGGGTTAGTTGTTCATTGATCAGTCGTTTTCTCACAGAGTACTCTTACTCTTGATGCTTTAATGCATTTTCCTAGTTGAGTATTTTCACTTTGACGTAATTTTCAGCACAGGGCTTTTACTTTACTTTTTCTTAAGTGGCTGAAAACCTCCTCCACCTCTGAATAAAGCTCAATGAGACTAAAACACATAGAAAAATAGATAAAATTAATTAAATAATATATTCATAGATAAACTGCTGTAAAGATGGACAGTCTATTAGAACACAGAACCCTTAGATAACAGAGAGTTCTATTAGAACACTAGATGTATTAGAGAATTCTGTGACATCACAGAATTCTGCAAAATTCTGCAACACAGTACCTCTCTCATCTCAGAGTTTAGTTTTTATTCTCCCCAGTGAAGTGACTTAGTATTTTTATTCAAGTACAACCATCACAAGAGAAAAACACATTGACAAGACTTGAACGAAAACGACAAAAGGAAAAGAGGAAAAGACAAAGAAGAGACAAAGCAAGGAAGCCCTGCTCATCTGAAGATGTCTGAAGAGAGACAGGTAAGGTTATCCTCCTAAGATCCATGTTTTTGTATGCATTTATAATTTCTTCCTGCTTTTTGGGATTGTAGGTATAATCTGATCAGTATAAAAACTAAACCATGTCTTTGAACAGGAAGTAGTTTTTGAAAAAAAAAATTAAGTTGACATATGGGAACAATGGGTTTATTTTACTGTGTGACAAAATAAAGTCATTAGTGTATTTAGTGTATCATTTCAATGCCTGTGCATGGGTATGCAAAAACAAAAAAAGCCTCATGATTGTTCAACATTTTGTAACTCTACATTTTCCTTACTCTATACTCCAAACTAGTGTCACACTCGTTGGCCTATGTGAACCTCTGCTAATATTTACTAACGGGCTACATAGCACCACTCTCTCTTTTTGTCTTTCATTGAAATGAAGAATAAGGATCCGGAAAGCTGAAAAATCAAATATGAATGTCCTGTTGTAATCTTTGTTGTCTTGTCAAATTTGTATGACATATCAAGCAACAAATGTTACTGAGCACATAAAAACCCAGTCTCAACCATAACATTTAATTAGGTTTTGTTCCTCTTATACCTTTATCTTTATCTTGGTTGTAGAATGTGATGACAGAGATTGCCACTGTCTTGTTTTTACACTGTTGAGTGCATTGCGATTTTGTTAATACTAGATTGCACAAAAAAAGTATCAGCTACCGAGGACAACAGTTTTAAGTTTAGCAAAATGAAATATACAGGTACAGCAAACCCAAAATGCAATGTCCCCATTTGAGGATACAGGGTCTCAGGAGCTTAAATGCACTTTACAGTATCAAGTATCAGTAGTAAGTTAGTTTAGATCTTTAGATCTGCTCAGTTTAAAGACACAGAAAATGTATATTTCCCCACTAGGACACTGCTCCAAGCAGCATGGACAAAACTGTAGAAAAGATCGCTGACACCCTCGTTTCAGACGTCATTGAACAGGTTGCTGCGAATCTCAGTGAGCTGTTGCAAAATGTTCGCCGCTGGGATTCAGACGAGCATGCCGTGTCTGAGGATAACAAAGATGGATCCTCAGCTGGTTCTCTCGTCCAACAGAGGGTCCAGCAACATCTGGAGAAGTTTTTCGCTATGCGGCAGGTGTTTGCTGAGCATCGTGGGAATGGTCCAGAGGACGACGAGGTCACCGAAGAAGACGTCTCTCCAGCTATGTCTGAGGTGGTAGTTACACCCGATTCCCAGGAGAGCACCAAATCAGCCAGCAAAGCCAAGAAACCAGTTGCTATGCCATTCATGAACAAGCTGAAGTTGGTGTGGAAGAGCCACTTTGGCAGAAAGCATAGCAAGAAGGTCAAAAGGGCTTCTGATAGACACCTGAGCTCCAGTCCTGAGAAGCAGTCCATGGATGAAGAGGATGCCATAGAGAGTGAGAGAGAACAAGAAGCCTCCATCAGCTTGTTTCTGTCACCCAAACAGGTAGATGAAGTTCCTCAGCCAAAGGGTGAACTGCTGGACTGAAAATGAAACAGATTTCCAGGAGGAGATGAGACACGATGAGGTTCTGAGGGCTGCTGCCGACACTGAGGAGGAGGTGTCTACCCCTGACCTGGTGGACAGCTGCTCTCAGGCCTTTGAAAAAACCTCAACTCAGACTTCCCTGGTGCAGACAATTCAAGTCTTGCCCATCAAAGACCAGGAAGACTTTTACACAACTAAGGCTGATGAACAGACAATAAAAAACCCTCTAGAGCCAGAGAAAGAGGGAGACGATAAAGAGAGCACGGAAGTGAGGATCCCTGACACAGGATCATCCTCCTAGACTCTCCAGTATGTCAGAGGAGAGCAAGACCGGCAGCTTCATCTGCTTCCCCTCCATGTACCCCCCCATCCATCTATGAGGCAGCAAACATGATTGTCAGCCAAGTCATTGAGCAGGCCATCAGGACACTGGAGTCTGAGGCCAAAGCCAAGAGATCAGCCAGTACAACCATCTTCAAAACACTGAAGACAGCGTGGAAGAAACGCTTTGGCAAGAGGCAGAGAAATAAGGTCGTACCAACTTCACAGGATGAGGGTCAAGCTGAGTCTTTTGGTCTGGAAGAACTGTTTGCTGAGCCTGTCGAGGTGAAACCTGCAGAGGCTGAGGACGACAAGGTAATGGAGATACCATCAGGACCTTCAGAAGAGGATGGACGTACTGTGGTTTCCCAGGGAGGAAATGAAGCAGCAGCAGACCAGACAGTCATCATGAATTCCTCCACCATGTCTCTCGTGATAATGAGATTCTTCCAGGGTCTCACTGAAGAGTAGGTCATTTATTTTCCCACTGAAACTCTAGTGGATACTTGAAAACATTTATGACATATGAGTGCATTATTTCTGTGTTTCACCTTTTGTGTCTGTTCTCTCTTCTTTAGGCAATGGAGGGAAGTCAGCGAGGGCGTTTTCAATCGAGACGTGAAGGAGAAGCTGATTGACATGTGTGTGGATGTGTTGAAGTTCTCCTCAGACTCAGTCATTAAAAATGTCTTGGAGTCACTCGCTCAGTCATCCACCTCATCCGGCACATTCACCCTGAAGACCCACTATGACATCCAGAGAAGTGTGGAGCGCTCCTTCAGCCAGGCTGCTCTGTAATATCGTTGGGACAGATATCCCTGTTAGGATTTCACCTGAATTCACAGAGGCCATAGCGACTGAGGTATTTGAAGCAGTCACCCCTGTCCTCTCCGTGGCCATACAAGCCTCAGTGGATGAACGGTCCTTGATCGCCACTGCTCCTGCCAACCTCCAGGTGTCAAAGGACAAAGCAGCCAAGAAGACTCTGGCAGGAGCTATTTCCACCATGAAATCCCTCCTTACTGGACGAGGCGCTGTGATCAAAAGGAGGGTTATGTCACAACAAGGGTTGGAACCTAACATAAACAAGAAGCCAGCCAGAGGACGTGAAGACAAAAAAAATGAGTCTGTGTGGAGGAGGTGTTTCAGGCAGAAGAGAAGGATCCAGCCATTTTCACTGGAGGATCCAACTGAATCAAATGGCGCTAAAAAAAGCAAAGAGGAGTCCCGCTCTCCTCTGGCATCATCCTCCATCACAGAGGACCCACCCCTGAATGAGACCATGACTAGTGAGATCCAGGAGGAAGAGGAGACCAAGACAAACGGCTTCTGCAGCATCTTCTGCAACATCTTCTCAAAGGTAATGAAACTTTCTCAAGACCAAACAACAAGTCTAGTTGTCTTTGACTTAAAGACATCTGATCACTGTTGCATTCTTGTTGAACTGTGGCCTTTTATTTTTGCTTTTGTACTGATGTGTTGTTTGTTTTTCTTAAAGAAAAAGAATGAAAAGAAGAAAAAGGAGAAGACGACTCCGTCCAAAAAACTTCCCCTTTGGATGCGGCTGTTCTGCTGTCCATGCACCTGTCCACGCTGCCGCTCCTCCCCTTAAGCTGCAGCCACCCCCCTTTCTTTTCTCTCACCCCTCACCCCTTCTCCAACATCCCCTTTTCTCCCCTCTTCTCCACCCCTCGAACACCCCCCCACCCCCCACCCCCTCACCCCACCCCCCCGTCTCTCCCTCAACCCCTCCCCACCACCCACCCCCTCTTCTCTCTCCCCTCTCCCCCTCTCTCTTCTCTCTCTCTTTCCCTCACAACCCAACCGGTCGAGGCAGATGGCCGTCCACCAAGAGCCTGGGTTCTGCTCGAGGTTTCTTCCTGTTAAAAGGGAGTTTTTCCTCGCCACTGTTGCCACAAGTGCTTGCTCTTGGGGGAATGTTGGGTCTCTATTTCTCGGCCCCACTCAAAAACTTTTTAATTTGGCTTTAATAAAATTAACTTCAATTAAATATTCAAAAGATTAGTCACTGTCTTTCTCTATTCACTGTATAAATGCCTGAATATTGATGGTACTTCTGGTTTGTTGGACACCTGCATAAGAGGAGTGAACTGGAACATGATTTTCTCGGTTTCTGAGAAATCAAACAAACTTCCTAAAATCTTACAGTCCTGTACCTTAGAAGCTGCAGTGTTATGTTCACTTAGAGGTATATTGACTGAATGACAGTTGCAACACTCCAATGATGGGACTGCACATGAAACTCTCCTGGTTGAATCATCAGTACCAAAAATAAACAAATTAGAAAATACCAGAGAAGACTGTCAGTGTGTTTTCAAGTAAGAAACATCCAATCACAGACATTCAAATTCTGCTTAAAAGTGAAGTCTTAAAGTGCTGAACTAAACTCATGCTGATTTTTTCTATACATGCTAGTACAGAAAGTCCCATCGACTCACCCACAGAGAGAATGGTGTTTTCCAGTGTTAGCTTAGATGAGACAGTGAAGCATCAGCTCAACCTTTCACAAATAGAAATTAAACAAACAAACAAAAAAGTGAAATTGCTCACTGAATTTCTTGTAATTTCATTGAATTTGGGCTTGAAATGACATTTTTGGGCCTGATAATGATTGATGCCCCAGGCACTCTCCACAAACATCTCTCTGCTGTGTACATCCATTAGCCCAGCAGCTGAAATGGACAGTGTCTCCCTCAGTTGCATAAAGAAAATAAAACAATCAACAAAACACGTAAATTGCCCAGGGGTGCCCAAAGTTTTGCATATAATTGTACTATTGGGTAGTTAAAACTATATCATCATATTTTTGAGATGATGATGTGTTTTTATAAAAGTAATAACTAGAAAGTGGAGTAATGTTTTTCTCTTTGCTGGGGCATCAGTATTTTATTTAAGTAATTGTAGTGTTCACCACCTGGACTATGTACCACTGACGCCATTTTAGCGATCTGTACATTCCAGAGGTTATGTATTTACTATTTTAACACAAAAAACTCCATTCTCTCCCCCAGCTTCCTCCACTTGTTTGAGCTGGCAATAAACGTTTAATTGCTCAGTAATTCCTACATTTTACTGTGGTCTATGAAGGCATCAAATGAGTAACTCGTGACGCGCTACGTCGCTCCGCCCCGCGCCGTGCATGCGAGCGGTCACATCCACACCTGCCCTTTCCGCTTCGTGACGGGAAGAGGTTTCAAAGTGAGCGTCTTCACCTCGTATTAGCACAGATAGTGAGCAGGACAGTCTCTGGATTCGGGCGGTGAAGAGAAATGGAAAACGGTTCGTTAACCACCGGTGACACAGAGCTGGACCAGGCTGTCAGGCAGTGGCTGCAGTATGACAAGGTAAGCTGACAGCTAGCGAGCTAGCTCAGTGTGCTGTACTGTAGTTAGTTAGCTAAATACACTAAATGTTACTGGGCGTCATACAAGTTATTCAGTGCTATATGAATATCACAGTGTAGCAGGGACTCTCTGTGGGAATAACGAAGTATGGTTTATAACGGTATAACGAGAACTAGGAAGGATACTTTGTAAAAACATCACTCACTCAAGATGTAACTAATGCTGCATTAATTCATTTCACTGTGGTAATTCCTTATTTTACAGATCTGTACTTTACTAATATTTCTTTTTTTAAAAATAGGAGAAGTCCATGTAATCTGGTACAAGTAGTGATGAGAAAAAATGCTGTTTGTCAATTCATTTTTCTAGTTTAACACCGATGTGAAATCTGTCTACGAGCAAGTAAACAAAGCAACATATAGAATAAGAATAAGGCGTAAATGAATAATGAATTAATATTACCTCGAGGCAATATGGAGTAGCTCTCTAAAGGAACTTCCCCTTTTGCTTAAAAATCACTCCTAATGATCTTTGCAGGAAAATAACATGTAAAATAAAGCATATATGGGTAGAGATGTTATAAGGGAACCTAGAGATACTCTGGTGTAGGTTTATGTTTTTACCATAGAGAAAAATCAGATGTTTTTTTGTCATAGATCTTCACACAGCACATCTCCTCTTCCTTTAGAAGCTGTCTGCAAGTGAAATAATGGACTTCCCCCACACACACACACACAGTGATAAACTAATCATAAGTGATTTCACAAAGTAAAAAGCCTGGTCACACGATGTAATCAGACTGACATGCATCCTGCCATCTGACCAACACAAACAGCGTCATTCATGGCCTTAAAGAGATATGGGATGCCACCAATCAGGTCACATTGGAAAAGGAACCCAAATTCATTAGTCTTAAGATAATTGCGTTAAGGCAGCTTGCTCAGTGGCTCATCTGAATAGGAGGCATCATATGGACCCACTTAATGTATGTAGGGTTAACATTTCTAAACAGACTGACTCCATAGCAAAGTTTTTACTTTACCACTACTACTACTTAGAAAATGTACACATCATTCATTCACAACAAAATGCACCACAGTTGATAAAAGGGACCTGAATTTTCCTAAAGTCTATAAAAAGTAGTCACAGATTTGAATACATGTCCTTTATAAACCTCATTGTTATCTGAATTAGAGCTGAAACAGAAACAAGACATCTTCCCACATATTCTGATAATCAATTAAGTCATATTTAAATTAAGTAAAACAGCTAAAAGTTCACTTCTCAAATGTGAGTATTTGCTTATTTTCTATTTATTGTCTCCTATGATAATAAACTGAATACTTTTGGACTGTTGGACACCTGGCAGTACCAAGAAGGGAAATAAAAGTTTGACTAAAACTGGCTTTTTCAAAGTTACAATAGAAATTATAGTGACTTTTCTAACCTGATCTCTAGCTGTAAGATCTACACTAGTTTTTAGTAAATGTAGATAATACTGTGGGAGTTATCCCTTTGTTTTTCCTTCTCCGTAGAATCCCAAAACAGCATCTATGGTGCAGGACATGGTGAAGGAAGGAGCAGTGGAGGCTTTGAAGAAATGTTTCTCCTCCAGGATGGAGTTTGGCACAGCAGGTCTGAGAGCAGCCATGGGCCCCGGCATTTCCTGTATGAATGACCTCACTATCATCCAAACCACACAGGTCAGTTAATAGATAACTACTTTAGTTTGTCTATGCATTAAGCATCAGCTCACATGGAAAGTCAGACATAATACTGATTCTAGTTCTCTGCTACTGAATCAGTCGAGACATGCCAACGTCTTTTTACCCATCACCGTAGGAACTCCGTGCATCTGCCTTTCTCACCAGCATCCTGTTGCTGTTACTAAATGTCCTCCATTGCCAGTTAACACCTCTTCCTCTCCAAATGGTCTCTTATGTCCCCAAACGTTTTCTTCGATGACAGGGTTTCTGTCGCTACCTGGAGGACAGTTTTGAGAACCTTAAGGAGCGAGGGGTGGTGATTGGTTATGACGCCCGAGCCCACCCTACCAGCGGGGGCAGCAGCAAGCGTTTCGCCAGCCTGGCTGCAGCTGTTTTCATCAGCCGAGGGGTTCCTGTCCACCTTTTCTCTGACATCACCCCTACACCGTTTGTGGTAATCACTTGAACTTCTGTTATTTCCTCATTTTGGGTTGTTTTTTTTTTTCTCTTTTTTTGGTCATTGCAACACATTAAAACAGAAGTATCCTTTTACTGCTTATGTTTACATTTTAAACCTGCTTTAAATCATCTTAAGGTAAGTGAAGCTGAGAAACCAAATTCTTTTGTCAGAGCAATTTGTCTGCTGTCATGCCACTCCACTGACTAACAAGTCAGTGTGACAGAAGCTGCAGGGCAAATTCCATTCAAAAAGTACACTGTATGTTGCATAATGTGTATATGATTCAGTGGGCTGTGTCTGAAAAGATTCCCAGTCATCCAGGTCATTAAATCCAAGAAAAGTTGGATTTGGGGGCAACTGCACTTGGTTGTAGATACTAGAAGACTTTGTCAGTTGTCAGTTAGTCAGACTGATGGGGGAGACCCAGGTATTTTGAAGTGTAAAACAACATTTTTTTGGAGTCATGTGAGGCTAAGTGTGAGTGGTTGTTAAATCTCCTGGGTAGGGGATGAAAGGACGGTATTGTAGGTGTCGTAGACTTCCTCCTCTGTTGAAGGAGTGTGTAGTCTAGCACAATGTTTGAGTATGTTGGAAAGTAATACGTTCCTGTCCTTCTCCCTGCAGCCTTTCACAGTTTCCCACCTGGGTCTGTGTGCTGGTATCATGGTTACAGCCTCTCACAACCCCAAACAAGACAATGGCTACAAGGTAATACTTTTCACTTAGTTACCATTTGCCAATATCCTTTTTTTGGTAAAACTTGCTTCTGGCTGACCCTGATTAAAATCTGAACACTGCTGATAAATGTATGCGATTCCTTTGGTCTTCCTTCTTCAGCGTATCTGCTGTTATATCTGTCGTCTTTCGCTCTCTCGGGCCTCAGGTGTACTGGGAGAACGGTGCCCAGATTGTGTCTCCTCATGACAAAGGAATCTCCACGGCCATAGAGGAGAACCTGGAGCCTTGGCCTGAGTCCTGGAACGCAGAGGACGCCCTGAAGAGTCCCTTGCTTAAAGACCCCTACCAGGACATCCACACAGAATATTTTAAAGCGATCCAGAAACACTGTCATCATAGGTGCTCCTCCGATAAAACTACTTATTGAGCAGCATATATAATTTAAGACACCTGGGGGCAGAGAAGAGCATGCTGTAGAACTAGATAAAGTGTGTTCACCAGCTGATTCTGATCAGCATGTTTCACACGTTTAGGCCATAACAAGGCAAATAGAGTTTAAATGTACAAATATGTGTTGACCCTTGCTTCTGTCTCCACAGGGAAATAAACAAGAGTTCAGAGGTTAAAATTGTGCATACATCTGTGCACGGTGTTGGGCATGCATTTGTCCAGTCAGCTTTCAAGGCATTTGAACTTCACCCTCCATATGCCGTGGAGGAGCAGAAAGATCCAGATCCTGACTTCCCCACTGTCAAATATCCCAATCCTGAGGAGGGAGAGGGAGTCCTGGTACGCACTGAACATTCACACAATGATATATACTGTATATAAATGTATATACCATGCTGTAGTTTAAGGTGTAACGTGTGTGTGCGTGTGTATACTTTGCAGACATTGTCATTTGCACTGGCAGAGAGGGAGGGAGCCACTGTGGTTTTGGCGAATGATCCTGATGCTGATCGACTGGCGATTGCTGAGAAGCAGGAGGGGTGTGTGTTTGTGTGCATTTAATTATATTACACTAGTTACACCCTTTAACAACGATGAACTGAACAATCACATGAGCCACAGTGTGAGAATTTCACACATCTTTGTAGAGGAGTTTTTTAATGTCTCAAATGAATCAGTGGCTGAGTTGATGGGGCAGGTTTTATGTTGTATTCTGTAAGTTTTATCACTCTACATCACTCTTTAATTGCTGTTTTAAGGCCTTCTCTGCGCTGCCAAGTAATTCAAGCAGAGAAAATACTCAATCCCCTTTTTATTGAAATTGGATTTTATTTCTTTTTGCCAGTAACAGCCCACAAAACATCACAATCATCCTTAAAAACCTATCATGTGTCATTTTTGAGTCACTGTAGATTGTAAATTCCTTCTCTGGTCAATAAAAAAACCCCTCATATTTCTGGAAACCAAATCAAGGACATGACCTCAGTGTCCCCAAAAGTAGCTGCAGCCCTGAATAAAACACATTATCATTCTCATCTTTATGTCTCTCCCTGTGTCAGTGGACAGTGGCGGGTGTTCAGTGGTAATGAGTTGGGAGCGTTGCTGGGTTGGTGGATGTTCCGCTGCTGGAAACAGCAAAACTCTGACACTGGCGCTGTGAAAAGCCTCTACATGCTGTCGAGCACCGTCTCATCCAAGATCCTGCGTGCCATCGCTCTTAAGGAGGGTTTCCACTTTGAGGTAAAGCAATCAAATCCAAGACTGTAATAAATGGGCGACATTAATGTCCCATATTTTACAGTTTTCCAGTGTTTTATTTTAAGTTTTCATATCCAGATAGATAGATAGAAGATACATTTGTGGCTTTAAGAACCAAAAACCACTGTAATCTCCTCTCTCACACTTCTCTCTGGAGCTGTAGCAAGAACACAGCATTGTGTGTCAGCCAATCAGAAGAGAGGCTCAGAGCCTCAGTGAAGCAGCTCATGCTTCCAGTAATAATATTTTAAGTTGGGAGAAAAAGTGTATCTAAGGGATATCAGCATTATAGTTAAAAGCACTCTATTATAGTTGTGCTTCACCATCACAAATGTTGTAAATGTTTCAAAACTTCATGCTCACTGTCACCACTGTTTGGACAGGAAACATTAACAGGGTTCAAGTGGATGGGGAACAGAGCCAGAGACCTTTTGGACCAGGGCAAGACTGTTCTCTTTGCCTTTGAGGAGGCCATAGGTATGCACACACACACACACACACACACACACAAAAACAGAAATTAATGTCATCCAGTAGCATAATTATAGGGATACAGTCCTAATTGATTCTTTGTGGCATCACATTACAAAAGTTTGTGCGCATGATGATCCTCACAATGTCACAAGCTGAGTTAATTTGATCGGCTTAAAAGTATTCATGTGAGGTAAATTTTGTCTGGGATCAGTTGACGGCCAAGTTCAACTCACTATTTGAGTGTTACTGAAATCATTTTGCCTCAAGATCTAAACTGGAGCGAGGTCTGCTGAGAAACCTTACGTAAAACACACTTTACTGAGCAACAGCGCCCTCTACAGCCACGAGTGGTAATTAATTCTGTTGTGCTCTAAGTCCGAGCTGTTAAGTAGTTTTCATGTACAGAAAACAAAGACCAGAGCCTACTGCATAATCCCACTTACTGAACTGAAACATGGCCAAATGTATATTCCTCATGATCCCTGGCTCCTGTGGCCTAAAGTGCTGTCGCTGCACCAAACACACCAAACTCTGTTTAGAATTCTATAAACACCTGTTTTCAGCAGTTTAAGCCACTGACTATCACTTAGGCACTTCTCTCGCTAGATCACACCTGCTCACCAAACTTACATAGTGCAAAAAAGGCGTGTGGGACGTGGAGTGGGAGTGACAGAGGCACCATTCTCCTTATTTCAAGGCAGTGTTTCACCACAATGATTTTTAAGCTGTTGCTTTAAGGTAAAATAAGTAGACTGAAGCAGTGTAGCAGCCAGCATCTACTGAACTGTATTCATGCTGGTTTTCTAACCATGCGGTTACTTGTTAAAGGGAAAAAAATCAATGATTAAAATCAGTAAAAGCATGAGAACATCAGACGTGTCAGCTGAGGACCCTGGTCTCGGTTATTTGCAGTTTTTGAGCCATGCCCACAGTCAAACACCGTGTACTGGATTTAAGGTTGTTTGGAGTGAACATTACAGTTGCTCGCTCAAACACACAGCATCACATAGTTTAGAGCATTTCCATAAAACATAATTATGATGCTGTAATTGGAATCACTCACCTTCGCATGCACTGTTAGTAAAGGAAGCAAACGACTAGAGCAGCTGGAGGTTTGCACATACCAGGGATGAACTGGAAGTGTGCGTGTGTCTGTGTATGTTGCAGGGTATATGTGTAGTCCCTCTGTATTGGACAAGGATGGAGTGAGTGCTGCAGCCATAGCAGGAGAGATGATTTCCTATCTGGCCACTAAAAACACCAGCCTTTCCCAACAGCTCACTACCATCTATGAAGAGTAAGACACACACATATGCACGTTATACTCTGTTCTCTGAACTTGAAACTCCAAACTTTTAACTCACTTTAATCTTTCTACTTCTCATTGTCAGGTACGGCTACCACATCAGCAAGAACTCCTACTTCATCTGCCACGACCAGGATGTGATCCGCAGCTTGTTCGAGCGGCTGCGCAACTACGGTGGTCAGAAGGACTCGTATCCCACCCAGTGTGGTCGCTTCTCCATTTCTGCTGTACGAGACCTGACCACCGGGTACGACAGCAACCGACCCGATAAAAAGGCTGTAAGGGCACAAACTCACACATGTACATCCACACAGAGCCACACAATGGCTTTTGCTGCAGAGGTGGCAAAGATATAAAAAATAAAACAGGTTATGAACTTGTTTGTCTGTCACTCCCTCCTCTCATCGCCCAGGTTCTTCCCACCTCCAGTTCCAGTCAGATGATCACTTTTACCTTCTCTAATGGGGGCGTGGCCACTATGAGGACCAGCGGCACTGAGCCAAAAATCAAATATTACACTGAACTCTGTGCTGCTCCCGGTAACAGGTAGGTCACTGTAGAGACCAGCTCAACAATTGACGAATGTCTGTAAGGCTTCATTAGACCAGAAAAATCACCATTTCCCTAAAGTCCAAGTGCATGGCTTTATATTTTTTGTTTGGAGATGCTGGAACAGTGAATAACAAATAAGACTTTTTCTGAATAGCTTTAAATGTCTTAACTGTAAACGCAGTTCAACGCAGTTACTTACAGTTTTCTATTTTCCTTCTCTCTCTGGATTTCTAACAGTGATGTGGCGCACCTGAAGAAGGAACTGGACGACTTGGTTGATGCTATCGTTGAAAACTTCTTCGAGCCGCAGAAGAATAAGTTGCAGCCAAAGCCAGAGTAGCACTGATCAGACAAAAACAGTCACAAACAAGACAAGATGTTGCTAATACCTCTGACCACACAATGTCTTAATTATTCCAGAAGGGATTCTTGATTTAATACAGGCTTCACTTTGCTTTATAACTGCTGTAATGACAACTCTGCCACATTGTTTTTTCCTAGTTGGACCAGCGATGTCGATCACTGATGAATCTGTCTTTATTTTAATAATCTGCTGTGACAGCCTCTAATCTCTACTTTGAGTTTAGCCACCCGTCTATTCTGAGGGTGTAGCTATGGGTCCAGACCCAGATCCATCAGTCATCATGCATCACAGCTACATGATGTGGATTCAGTTCACCACCATGCTGGAGATCTTAAACCACAGCTGTAAAATGTTCATCACTCTACAGCCACAACCATTCCTGCTCTCTGGCTGCGTGATACAGATCACTGTATAATCACTTGTATTTAACATCATGCATTCCACACTGTGCTTCAGCATCAACTGCAAGGCTGCTAACATGAAGAGTTAGAGAGGGGTGGAGGTGAAAATTGCTGAAAGTGATATTGTAACTATCTTTAATGGCTGTTGAATGTGTAATAAGTTATAACATTGAACATAACAGTAGAATTGTTTTCAATATTTAAAAAATTTAAAAACCTATCATTGTAATGTTGCTAGTTGGTAAAATGACCAAGCTTAAAACCTTAGAGCACCACCAAGTGGAGATGTTGTACATGAATTTGTCAGATGCATCCACCTCCCATTACTTGTCACGAGTAGATGTTATGACTCAAAGGGACTATTGACACCAATAAGTTAAATGTACAACTAACAACCTCCCCAGTATTTAAGTGATGTTTACAGACTACTCCTGAAATGTAGTAGTGTGAAATAGCAGCTCACCTCTTCCTATGTGCCTCATATTCCAAAATACTGTGCTGAAAAGACAAATTTAATTCAATAAAGAACCGGTTTCTAACAGTTGAATATGGGCACAACTGTAAGTGGTGTACCGCACACACACACACACACACACACACACACACATCCTTGTACACCTATCTTTAAGAGGACCCGTATGCGACAATGCATTGACTAGTCCCTAAAACCCTAACTTAACCATCACACTTGAATGACTAACCCTAACACCAAGTCTCAGTCTCCAACAGACATTTAATCTTGTGAAGTCCAGCATCTTGGTCCCCACTAAGCTGCTGGACCCCTCAAGTATTGATGGGTTCCTGGGCTTCGGAGCCCACGAATCAAGTAAAACAAGCCCACACGCACACACATACACACGCTACGTGCTGGCACGTCGTCCCTGCATCCTCCGGCAGTGCATGCGTGCAGCATGCACTTGTCATGCCCCATCTGAGTATAGGGAGGAGAGAGGAGAGCTTGGGTCGGCGTCGTCTTCTAAATTTAACTCAAACTGGAGAGAGCACGAGCTGTGTGGAGCTCTCTCTCTCTTTTTCTGTATGAATGTGTGTGTGTGGTTGCTCTGACACGCGCACACACAACCAGCCGTGCTTACACTTCTACCGCTGCACGCGCCAGGCAGGACGAACTGTAAACAGGTAAGAAGGCTGTGTCCACATAAGGAGAAGATGAATAATGTTGAATTGGTTAAATTAGTTATTGTGCAGTCTGTTGGGTTTCATACCTTTAACCTGCTCGCTTTGCTGTTTGCGCAACCTCGTGCGTAAAAATAACTTGATCTGTGCGTAAAAATACAATAATCGGTTAAATTAGGCACGCGGGGCTG
The DNA here is from genome assembly GCF_001640805.2 of Lates calcarifer. Classification (NCBI taxonomy): domain Eukaryota; kingdom Metazoa; phylum Chordata; class Actinopteri; family Centropomidae; genus Lates; species Lates calcarifer. The sequence goes on along the minus strand of NC_066837.1, from coordinate 15,131,833 downwards.
CGCTCCTCGGAAATATAATCTAGTTTTCACTTCCGTATGCCTGTTCTGGTGCAGAGACCGACCTATATTGCATGCTGCACTGTCCCGTCTGATTTAAGTTTAGGACTTATTTATATTGCAAGGTCAAAGATGAGGTACGTAAGAAGCCGCTTTATTCAGTAATAACGTGAACGTTTTGGTTGTGTAGGGGGGTGAGATGTTAACCTCTTCGAAAATGTACATCTCCTCCTGCTATTAACACTGTGATGTTACTGCATGTACCTTTCTCTATTGAATTTACACACAAATCTTAACGACACTTCTCTATCAATGATTAGAATGTGAGCTACGTTTGTTGATTGTGTAGGCCAGGCGAGGTCAGCTGGACCTCTCTCTCTCTCTCTCTCTCTCTCTCTCTCTCTCTCTCTCTCTCTCTCTCTCTCTCTCTCTCTCTCTCTCTCCTCTGACACGCGCAAGTGGCCAAATATGATCCCCGTAGTTTAAATGTCATGTGTTTGTTTGTGTGTCCTTGAGACTAGGTCAGTAGTCAAACCATGTGTCACTGGTTGGGGAAACAACACCAGGTGGTAGTACCCTCTAAATGACCCTCTTGTCTACCATTTATTGTAAAACTCAGCTGATTCACATGCCCTGGGAAAACTGTCCTGCTTCTACACAGAGGACAAAGTAGAGTGCACACCCAGCAACATTCATTTTCTAAATTTCAAAATAAATGTCTGCTTAGAATATTTGCTTCTGGAAATCTTATAATTTGTATGTACCTGTGGCTGATCTGTTACCTATTGGTTTTAAAGGTCTCTGTCCTCTAACTGATGTTCTGCAGGTAAAGTGGAGGCAGGCTGCTGCCTCTGGCCAAACCATGGAAGGACTCTATTTTGATGTGAAGCCCCGAGGAGATAAACCACACACACCAGGGAGCTCTGAGAAGCCTCGTCCTAATCTAACTTCAAACCACCGGTCGTGTCCGTCGTTTTCTCATCTCGCCTCTTCCACACAGAGTCCTCAGAAACCCAATCTGTGCCAGAGGGAGGATTCCAACATGGGGGGGGAAGCTGGAGGAAGAGGGAGAGGAGGATGAGGAGGAGGAAGTACGATACAAACTGACACTGACCGGTTCTCTGCCGGTCCACCACCTCACCACCATGGCCATGCTGCCCTGGGTGGTGGCTGAGATCAGCAGATCACGGCCTACGGAGAAGGAGCCGGGCGTGGGAGTCAGACAGTCGCCCCCTCCTACCTCAAGGCAGGTGGTCTTTCTGTGTGTGTCGGCGTCATGGGTGCGATGCATGTCCGTTCTGGGACAGGGACTCATCTGGGACCCTCTATCACATACAGTGCTGTTTGAGTGTCGTCCTCACCAAGTGACTAAGCTAATTCACAACAGCCAGGAACCCAGCAGCTTTGGCTGCCTGGTCAGAAAGACTCCAGACTGCGCCTGCTATGTCTTCCAGTGCCAGGACAGCACCAAGGTAAGCATGTGTAGACGTGATGTGGATGTGGACATGATATACTTACATGAAGTGAGCATATTCTGAAACAACACAATTACATAGGTGAGCCAAATTATGAGACCACCACCAGGCCTAAGAATCACTCCAGATTCTGTGTCATATCATACCAATTGTTAGGATTTGTCAGCTATAAAAAAAAAAATCTTGAAAACTAACACCACACACACCTAAAAGAACCCCACAGAGAGCGTCTGATCTGTACTTCAACGGCATGTGAACTGCTCAAATAAATGCAAAATAATTTTGCAAGTCAAGGGGAACAGGCTTGTAACGCAGAGAAACATATCAAACATTAATGCATCAACGCCATCTCAATTTCTAAAAGGTCACAGCTATGGCATGTCAGATTATAGCACAGATTGTAAGGAAGTAAAGATTACGGTAGAACATGACTCAGCCTGGCAACAATCTCCTTACATTTAATGACAAAAAGCTGCCTGAGCCTTTCAACAACACAGTTCAGCACCAACAAACATAAAACCCACAAACAATACAGTGGCACAGTCTGCTGACCAACACACCCTGCGCTGACCTCTAATCCTTTCAACTCTCCTCCACATGGCATGCTTTGCCAGCAGCCTGTGTGTGTGTGTGTATGTGTGTGTGCACTGTAAAGCTGCAGCTGGTGTCAGAGTCAGGCCAGAGACATTTGATAGCATCTTCATCGCATGCCATGCCCGGCATACCAAAGACTTAAAAGAGCTGGCCAAATCAGGGCGATGGAGACAATGGAGGATATTGAATGAGAGATTAAATGAATCAAAGATGGTGGAATACTTTATATCAGCATGACCTTGATCTGTGAGTTTTTCCAGGTGCATACACACATGCACACATGCTTCAAATACATGAACAGCCCGCATGATCTATGTGATGTACCGTAAATATAACTGAGTGTGTGTGTATATACAGTATATTACTGTATCTACTGTTTTGTGGTGTAACAGCACACACACAGAGATCAGCTGTACTTGAGCATGTGTGCACAGGCTGTTCACATGTTTTGATGTGTGTGTAGGTATTTGCTCTGTGTGTGTGTGTGTGTGTGTGTTTTTTCCTGATCGAGAGAGAATGTGTTTGCTTTACATCAACCAAGCAGGATGTAGAACCATGTTACCATGGAGACCACTTCCTGTGGCCCAGCGCCTGTTGTGATGTGTTTACTGTGGAGTTTGTGTGTGTGTGTGTTGTTCTCTCTCTCTCTCTCTCTCTCTTTTCAACCCCTACAAAAATGTGATGGTGATGTCAGGCTGACCACCTGTCGCTCTGGCTCTGTCATACTGGGCTTAGACACACACACACACACAAAATTAAACACACGCTGATTATAAATGCAATTCTTGGGCACTGCTCAGTTCAGCTCTGATGTTGTTAGCTACCAGTAAGTTCTTTATATTTAATACAAGCATAAACCACAACAACCTAGAATGGGAATCAGGTTTAACTCTGACCCTGATGACCAAAACCATGCACCATCAGGTCTGTGAACATTTTCTACAGGAAACACTGAACCACACACACACACACACAAAATCACACATTCTGCATCAGCGATTACAGTCACTTTCAAGTGGGGGAGGTGATAATACAGTAACATTTTCATATTCATTCTCCATCTCAATTTCATGTGGAGCACACATTCACATTTAAGAAAAAACAAGCTACATGAAAGGCAGAAGAAGTACATTTTTGCAGATGCTCTGTATCATAACAAGTGTGTTATGGGTCCTTGTTAGATTAGATGTATACCTCTTTATCTACCATGAAGTTCTGAAGTAGTTTCTGAAAGTTAAAGGTTCACATTTGTCAACCATGCAGTAGATATGGTTGAAGTTTGTAATGGCACAGAGGGTTTGAAAGGTGGTCTCCAGTTCGAGAGCCTTACTGGAGTATTGCTGTTAAAGTGCTGCAGTCGATCTCTTCTGGTTTGTCAGGGCACCTCTACGTGAGTTAAACCACGTTGTCCACACCCTCCCCAGGCCATCAGAGTGAGTTACAGCAGGACAGGGAAAACAACCAGTTCAGGGTTAAAACTCAAGAAAATAAAAAATTAAAAGCTTTGGCAACATGTTTTATGTAAAACGTCATGCCAATAAAGCCAAAATTGAAATTGAAAATTGACAGAGAGAGAGAGCAAAGTCTGGAGAAGATGGGGGCTAACTGCTTAACTAACCACTCAACATCTGTTTATTTGCATATAGAGATGTGGGATGTGTTAACATTATTTGTTTGTGGTACATGTAAACAAAAAGTAGAATTAGTGCAGATTTTAAGCCTGGCAGAAATGTAAAAGAGGAACTTTCTTCCTTTATGTCAGAAATAGTCTGAGAAGGTCTGTGGGGTTTCCCCTGCTGCTCCTGGAGTACAGTCAACACTGACCACTGGGTGTCACCACTGAAGTATGACAACGTTTACAATGTTTTAGTGTGAACAGTTTTTTCAAAAGGAATTTGTGTTTGTTGCAGTATGTTGTGTTTGTTTAATTCTGTCGCTGGTCATTTGTGCTACTAGTGTTAACAGTACTTAATTATATAATTATTTATTTTAATTATTTATATAAAATATTTTAATTTTGTTTTATTTTTACTTTTACTGAATCCCTTTCTGCCAGTGAACAGATGGTAATGACCAAAGATTACATACTACAACATTAGAAATTTTTGCTATTGTGCACAGCTGAGCTTAGCATGTACTTATTGCTCACTACTTTGACAGTTCACAAACAGTTATCTCTTATCACCATCACCAACCGTGTTCACCAGTTGACCACAGATTAATTAAACCCGTCAGATGCAAGTTTTTGTTTGATGGTTTGTTCATGGTGATTAAACGACTGACATTAACCACTCTTGTTAAAGCTAGATATCAGTGTGTCATTAACATATTTGCTAAACATATATATATATTTTTAAAATATGGCTTTACACACCAGGAGGATAATAGATTTGTGTGTGTGTGTGTGACAGTTGACTTGTTCCAGAAAATTTCAGAGGAATCTTAATGAAACAAAACTGTATCAAAAGTGGGCCAGTTAAGAAGGACCTTGACATAAAACCGTTTGGCCATGAAGTTCACTCCCAGCTCTTGTCCAGCTGCAGTGTTTCCCTAAGGCATTCATTCCTGCTTGATTGGCTCTGTTCTCCCTGCAGACAGGAAATAGTGTTTACATTCAGTCATACCAACCAAGATAATCTACATCATGTTAACGGTAAAGTGAAATCCACCCAAAAGTCTACCGCCTAAAAGTTTGACTGCCCCGGGACAGGAACTGTGTCCACCCCAGACTGTCCGCGTATTGGATCATTCAGCCGCGTGAAGTTAACCACAGTTAGCTGGCGTAAAGACGGACGTTTGTATATGAGCCTTCAAAATAAAAGCAAAGAAAATTGTGAAGAAGCCCCAATGAGAAAATTAGATATGTTTTGCTTTGAAATTTTCTAATAGGATGTTTTGAGTTTATGGTGCATCTTGACGTCTAGCCGCAGGATCCTCGGCTTCAGGGAGCAAAATCAACTTTCCAATGAAATGATACAGAAGTGTCCCGCACTGTCAGGAACGGGTTTCGGAGAAGTAACCACTCAGATCTTGGTTTTGTAAAGTTTATGGCGGATGGGATGAAAGCACGACTCCAGCGGTTCAACCTGTTCAACATCAAACAGGAACAGAAAGATGTAAGTTGAGTTAAAAAGCGGTGTTTGAGCGCTGTTGTTGAGTTTGCTTGCCATGCTAAGTGGACAGTTAGCTAACGTTAACCGAGCATGAACATTAGCCAAATTAGCGCAAGCGGTTGTTAGCCAGGTTCAGCAAGTTAGCTACGGTTAACGTTAGCTGGGCGACATCAGCAGAGTACTCGTTACACGTCCAGTAACGTCTTTATTATGCGAATTAAGTTTTCACCATATGATGTTACCGCTTCTCTATTTAGCCAACTTCTTGACGCACATGTTTGCCCTTATGCCAAATATACCTGTGTGTTTGACCGTGTAAATAACAGGTGAGCTTAAACACAGAGTATTCTTCCTGTGGTATAGATGTGACGCCTGACCACCACAGTGTTTGGGCAAGTACCGCACCATAAGTGGTCAAGAGGCTGAATCACTGAGAGGTTGCTCCTGATGAGCTGGTTATAAATATGTGTGTTGTTTATGCTTCTTCTGCATGTGACAGGGCATATAATCAAAGTGTATTTACACTAGATTGAGATGAAAGAGTCTTTTCTTAAAGTTGAAACTTTATTTGAACTTCCTTGCATGTGTTGAAATATATGAATATGTATTTGAGAATGGCATCTATTAATGATTATCCTCTGTACTGATAAATCTGCTGATTAGTTTTTAATTAACAATTGCTCAGAGCTCAAAGCAATATCTGCTTGTTTTGTCTGACCAACAGTCAAAAATACAGATATTCTGTCATATATTCATTAACAGTCATATATTCATATATTCAGAAACTTACTGTCATATATTCAGAAACAGAAAATATTTGGCATTTTTGCTTGAAAAATGTCTGAAATGATTCATCAATTATCAAAATTATCTTCCGATATCTTAAAGGCAATATCAAGATGTCACCTTTAAGACATTTGAAGATGATGTCCTCAGATGTTTTGATGGATTAGTAGTCCAAAACATCAAAGATATTCAGCTTACAAAGATATAAAGTGGAGGAGAGCATGAAATCCTCGATTTTTATAAGCTTGGAACTAATAATTCCTATTGATTGACATTTTATTGATTGTTGTTGCCAAATGATTTTCTGTCGATCGACTAAACAATTAATCGACTGGATCTTATATTGTTTAACAGTTGCAAAAACGGGCTATCAATAGTCATAAAATTAAGTAATAAAGATTTGAGAAGCAGTCAGTATTCAGTCAGTAATCTTACAAATGAAAAAGTGGCAAAATTTCACTGGTGCACATGTGAGTATTTGCTAGGGTGTTTTTAGTCTTCCTGCTGTTAGGCTGTGCACTGTTGCTTGGACAAAGACATCACCCTGGACATTTTTCATAGTCTGTGACGTTTTCTGGGCAAATAACTGAATAACTGATTAGTCAAGGAAACAGTTTGGTACCGTAACATTTGTATCACAGATACTGCACAGTGCATCACACTGAGGGAGGATCTCTCCTCTTCTCCCTATCTCATGGTGTTGCTCAACTTGGTTTTTTTTGAAACAGTGATTCATTTCAGTAATAAAACTGGGTTTTTCCTTGACTGGAGTGGTGTTAGAGCTGCTGCCTCTGTTAAACAGTGGCTTACTGACTGTCAGACACTTTATAAAGCTGAGTACATGAAAATCCTGTCTGCTTAGCTGTTGTAAACACAAACCAAATGTAGGTGCATGTGAGCGAGCCTGTGAGTGAGTCATGGCGATATCACCTCCAGAGCCATTGTGCTTATGCCAGGATTTCACTCCCGGAACAGGAGGCATGTAGTTTTGTACACCGAATTAGTCACAAAGTCTGCATGGCGCTCTCTCCTCAGCTGTCTGTCTCTTATAGAGGATTTCAAATACATGCCACCCTAAAGCCTTGTCCTAACATGAGACTTAGTCACCACTTTGTCTGCAAAATATCAGGCTGTTTGCAGTTGTTTCCTTTTTCTTTTTTTTCAGTTTTCTGATGAGGTGAATGTGGTCTTGATTGTAACAGGTGTAAGAAGATTTTCAATATACTGTCTTTAACTTTGTACACTTGTGATGTGAACTAGTTACAGGTGTGTTTATTAGCTTGAATAAAAGTTGTTGGTTGACAGAAATTCTGCCTTGTTAAAAGAGCTGACGACAAACCTTCTCAAATAAAGAAACTGATATTTGTCACAGCTTGGAAATAGCTTTAGGCAGCATTATAATTTTTGACAAAAAAAAAAACACACTTTCAAAAGTGATTACCCAAATTGTCCATGAGACACAGTGGTACTTGTATTTGTAATCCTCTTTTTCCTTTTGGGCCATACCCTCTTCTTGTAATCCCTTGGTCTCACATGCTTTTCCCTCCCTCTCTTTTATGTGACTTTCCTCCCCTCTTCATGTGACACAGTCCTTGCACTGTAGTATAAACAAGCCAGTAAACTAGGGGCACCTTCCTGTCTTTATATAACTGACAGTCTGTCCCTGTTAGTTGTCAGTCTGTTTTTGCCCACTTGTCTAGCAGTCTGCCTTTCACTTTGTTCGTTCAAGGCTTTTCTTGTCTCACCTGTCATCCTGTCAGTGTTGGAGCTACTCCTAACACAGGCTCTTTCACTCTCTTTTCTCTGAGCCTTACTGACCTAATTTATTCTTAGTCGAGAGTTCACTCTCTGACTCAGCAGAACACTTTGACAACAAGCCCCTGCACTGTGTCCCCATTATCACATTTGAACAAGTTCGTGATCTCTGCCTCGCTTGTCTTTGTGCTGTGAAGTGTCTCCTTAATCCAAATGGAGTGATGTCAATGTGTTGGACTCTTGTGGCTAACCATTTTCAGTCACCCAGCGACACTTCCTGCTTTATTGGACTGTCCTCCTACCCTTTAAAATGTCCCCATTTCTCTTTTTTGTGCTTCACTTTCTGTTAGTGATGCTTTTCATCTGCTTCATGGCTCCTGAACTTTGAACTTGTCTGAGATCTGGCTACGCTCCACAAGCCACAAGACCCAGGCACATGACCATGGGAAGTACAGAAGTGGGACTTTTAGTTGGCTCGTCATTGTTGTTGATTTTGTAGGCTGGCTGGTGTGCCACTTGTTTTTCATTTGTCAACTTCTCATTTTTTACCTGACACCTCCAGTCAAGTGAAAAACCAGTGAAATGTATGTTAAAGCTAGTCTGGCAAATTTGAATTAGAGTGTCTCTACAGAGTGTTTTGATTTGAGTGGTGTGTGTAAGAAATGTAGCATTTGTCCATGTTGTATTCATTAACACAGATCACTTAATACAGTTCAAAGTAGACGCTAAAGTTACTCTTCTACATAACTTTGTTAGTTCTTTAAATCTGTAATGTCTGGGCCAGAAAATTGGAATCGCATTGCTGTGTTTTGTCTTCTTTGTTGGGCAAACCTCTTGTCACATCTGCATGCTGCTGTTTCCTAAATGTGGGACACATGGCTATACTGGAATCCCTCAGTGTTAGTTTACAGGGTGTAGAGGGAGAGAAGCCAGATGTAGGCGAAGAGTAGGGAAAGTTGGGGCGATGTAGACAAATCTATAGAAGAAGTTCAGTTCATGAATTAATTTTACTATATTCTGAGGGAGTTTCATTACCAGTTTTGGCTCTGACAGACCTGGTAACTGCTTGTGCTCTTTATTTGACATACTCACCTTTGACCCCTTTCCTCTCCTTAACAAATACTGAAAAGTTATTTTGTTTATTGCACTGAATTGCAGCTTCTCGTTTACCGGTGGTACTTGTGTAACTTCCTTCTTTTTGAGGGCAGTACTACAGTAGTTCTGTGTAATTCTGGCTTGGTGAGAAAGGCTATACTTGTTCAATGTTGTTCCTCTGAGAGGCCGAGTCTATGGACTACAGCCTGAGGCTGTGTTCTGCTGCCTTCCTGTCTGAGATCAGCGTCATGTAAACGTTTCACTGAGCTAGATACTGCGTGCTGTGTGTCTATAGTCGAGGCCGCCCAGCTCCCCTTCACTCTAGTCCAGAGCAGATGTTTAAGCCTTGTACAAGCAGTCTATAAAAGGAAGAAAGTTGTTGGAAGGGATGTTAAAAAAAAAAAAAAAAGGAGAAGTATTAGAATAAGAAATCCAAGAATGAATGGCGATGTCCAAAGATAATGTGTCAGTTTGGTTGGAGAGATCCGGTCAGTGACACTCCAAACACATTCAAAGCAACAAATTCTCATATTTAAGAAGCTAGTACCAGCAAATGTTGATATTTTTGGTTAAAAAAATGACTCCAATTATTAATCAGTTGTCAGTTGCTATTGATTGTCTAATGAATTAACTGACTAATTGTTTCAGCTCTCCTTCTCAGTTTAACTTCAAATGAAGAAGCATGAAAGTAACATTTTAAAAATATAATATTTTGCATGTTAAGTAGGCAAGCTTCTGAAAAGCAGTTATGTGAAATGCAGACAGGGGGTTTCAGTTGAAAATGCATTTGGGAAGGGAGTGACTGAGAAAGTAGAAGAGACTGATAACATCATTGTGCTGAGCAGTTAAGGAGCGGCTGCCCACCAACAAGAGCAGAGGGAGTGAAACTGGGGTAGGTGGGCCGAAATTAGAAAAGGCCAGACAAGGACGATAAGAAAAAACAAATCCTCCCCCATGTCCTCCTCCTCCTCTTTGGGGCTATTCTGTATCTTTAAAGCCAGAAGGACACAAAAGAGAGTGAAGGAGTGAGAGGGGAAGCATGAGCAAGGACTCAGTGTATCTGTTGGTTCAAGTGTTTGAGCGTATCTAGCAGTGAAAGCAGAAGAAGAAGGGGGAGATTGAGGATGGTGGTGGGGGGAAAATAGAGAGAGGTCTGTTGTTAGTGGACAGATAGCAGACTCTTGACACTTTTGTACCAGCATGATTAAAAAACAAGTAGATGCTTGTAGCTGGAGGGTGAGAAACGCAGTGTGTCTGGATGCTGTGTGAGTAAAACAGGCAGTGAATGAATAAATGAAGCTCTGGTTGAAGAGAAGGTAGAGGGAGATAGTCGAGGAGATGGGAGTTGGAAGGTGTGTTTGAGTTTCTGGGTAAAGGATGGCAAAGACATTTTGAAAGAAAATGTAATTTAATGGAAAGAAATGTTGCACTTCTGTTTTAGTGATTAATTATCTTCCTCAGCAAACACTCAAGACACGAGGTTTGAGGGAATTGGGAAAAAAAAGCTATACAGTGTAATACAGACAATAATAACACTACAGCATTGGCGTAATTGTAATGGAATAAGCAACGTTCGGCTTCGTTCATTGAAAGCACCTGCTGTGTTAAGCCGGGCAGATGCTTTTTGCACTCCCAGTTTATTGTCTCACAAAGCAATCCTGCGTCTCTCTGTTTTTGTCAACACCGAGGGCGCAGCCATCCTGTTTGAATAAACTTTATCAGAGTTTTCACTGGACAAAACCAACCATGGGGTTCATGCAGAGAAGTTTGTAGGCTCTGGTCAGGCAGGAAAGCCGATGAAAACGTGTAGTGTGAGTCAACACATCCTACAGGATTGATAAAAATCACAGTGCCCAGCTTTAGGTTTGTTTAGTTTAGTTTTGAGGATTATTCAGGGATTAAATTGGACACAAGCTTAATTTGAACTGTTTAGAAATAAAGTCATAGGGTACTCTAATCTGTGACGATACTGATTTTAATAAGGGTGTATCTGCCATGACACAACCAGGCCACATTAAATACAGTGTCTTTGTTATTATCACTATTATCACTTTTAATCTGGAAAAAACAGAGCACTTGTATCTGCTTGGTTCTCTGTGATGGCAGATAACTCAAGTGGAGGTATCAGAGGTGCATCTCTGATTGTTTCACTTTTATTTTGGTGTTTAACTGAGAAATGATGACAAGTATCAGTGATGATCTTCCTCCTTCAGGTTCTGTGAAAAAATACCCTATATGGTACACAATCTGGTCAGTCCTTTTCCATGTATGTGACCATTTCTGATGACTTAAATTTAACAAGGAACCTAGCTAGTACAACAGCAAATCAGACGTGTGTGTCTTTCTCTTTATCTAGTGTTCTGTTTAGTTTTGAATTTCTTTGGTAAGTGAGGCTATATTCTTGAAAATGTGTAGAGAAAGCAGCACAGAGTAAACTATAAAAGTTGCACCTAGAAACAGTGCAAAGTAAAATCTAAAGGCTCCAAAAAATAAAAATAAAGCAGAACACAAAGGCACACACAGTTTGCTCTTTGTAAGTTTTAAAAACAAATAATAACACAGAAACAGCACAGCAGTGCAGTAGCACAGACATGCTTCACACATATACAGTATAATGCAGACTTGTGCCACAGTACTCTCAGTCGGAGATCATATTCACCAGCTGTTTGTGTCAATAAATTGATAAAACACCCTCAAGGTCAAATATGTGTGATTCGGGTTTTTGCTAGAGCTGTTAAGTTGACTACTCCACGCTTTCTCATTTCCTTCTTCCTTTGTCTGTATCTCTCTCTCTCTCTCCTTGACTTTAAAGTCAATGTTTTTCCATTTGTTAGAGGTTGAGTCTTTTATGTACCCACAGTAACTTCCTCCAGACAGCAGAATAGAGCAGAGTGCCAGTCATGCTTTAATAAACCAACCAGCCAACCAACCAGGCTACATACCCATCTGGATAACAAGGAATGCATGGTTTAATGTTTTTTGTTTTCATTCTCTCTGTCACTCATTATACAGCAGGCCAAGTTTCTCTGCCATTGCTCAGTGTTCACAGAACAGCAGTGCTTTCATTTAGCATGTCTTCAGGAACATTTTACAGATTTCTTTCGATCAAGAGCTGCACCAACAACTAGACCTATGTCCTAACCCTCCACCAAATTTCATTGAGAGTTTTTTTCTTGTGAGTTTGCAATATTCTGCCTTCATGGTGGAGCTCATGTGTAGCGGACAGAATAGAGAAGTTTAAGCTGTTTCTCACACAGGAATGTACTGTATAACCATCTTACTGGTGGTGGAGGAAGTATTCATAACCCTTTATTTAAGTAAATGTACTATTACATTACTGTTACAAGTAAAAGTCCCACATTCAAAACCTTAAGTAAAACATGCAGGTGGTTTTACTTCTTCCCTCTCAGGACAGTGGAGGCACAGTACAAAATGTTTGCTTGCCTGACATCTCCCTCTATCCATAGTTGCACCCGTAAAGGTGGGACGACTTACGCGTGAGTCACTTTAATAGATGTTTGTCACAGCAGGCATTTTGACATGTCGTAACGGGACCAGCGCAGGTGTATTTGGCTGCGTTCCACAGAGCAGGTCCTGGTATTGTGTGAACTGGCTCACTGAAACTGCTTCCCCGGAAAGAACCAACATGATTAAAGGTCTACTGATATGTCGAGATTGGCAACCTCGCATAATTACCATAATTAACCACCATAACTTGGCCTAAATTCAACCTGAGTAGAGATCAAGTTAGCCAGGCTAACTCTCAGAGTGTGCACAGGCTTTAAATCACTGGACAGTTATTATTAGTCCGTTAATGTGGAGGCAGTGTTTTAATGTTTTGGCTGTTTGGGGTAAACATAATTTCATCTATGTGCTGGTGCCTTTTGAGAGGAGAACTGGAACTGAACTGAACTGGACAGTCAAAGCCATCTGCAACACTGGGAACATTTAGCTGACGCTGAGAGCAGCTTACAGTTAATGGAGAACAAAAGCACAGTGTTGCTGCTTGTGAGGCAGGTATTGTTGCAGGTATGAGCACACCTCATACTGAGGCAAGACTCAGCAGGATCTGGCTGGCAGTTGTGTGTCTGTGAGACTGCAGATTTAGGAGCTGTTCAGGCATCTCACATCAATGACATCACTTTTATGTGACTCAACTGCTGCTTCTGCTTAGCTCGTCTACTTCCTCCTTTTTGTTCCTTGGTCTGGTGCACTGCCAGTGTGGTTTAGCAAACTGGGCCTGCAATAGCAGAAGCATGTTTATTATATCCTAACAAAGACGTATTTTAGATGATGGAGCCCTGTATCCTGATATTCCTTTGTACGCAAAACTGGCTAACCCATAACAAGTTATTACATTATTTAGTATAAATAACTCAAAATGTCAGTGGTACACACAGTTATCATGCAAGAAAGCTAACTTCCCACTCAGACTTAAGGTTAGAGCTTACTTACCCTTGAGCCTTTGTTGTATATGTTTGTCAGAATAGAAAATTAAAAATTAATGTGTTTGTAACAAAACACAATATAGGTCATTAGCTTGTCAGTGCCAGCAGATCAGAATAACATGTCTTAACAAAAACTAAAAGGAACTTGTGGTGCAATGAGATGCTGTGTTTGCAGGTTTTTCCTACGTTGCTGGTTTATTTTGAATGTTTATCCCTTTCAAGTGTTATGTTCTGGGGTTGTCTGTTCGTACTCGCATCCCATTGTCGTGAACGCAATGTCTTTGAAACGTCTTGAGGGAATTTCATCAAATTTGATACATTCACTTGAACTCAAGGATGAACTGATTAAAATTTGGTGGTTAAATGTCAAAGGTCAAGGTCACTGTCACCTCACAAACCACATTTTTGGCCATAACTCAAGAATTCAAAAGCTAATTATGCTAAAATTCACTCAATACCTTCTACTAAATTCCTTCCAAGTCTTTGGTATTATAAGAGTCTGGACAGACATAGATATAAACTACAACTTAACTGGTTGGTGGAGGCATACATGAAATTCCGCAAGGTGGAAATTCAGGTTTTTTATACTTCCTTTACAAACTTCAGTCTGTCCATTGCTTGTCTGTGTTTAAAACTGGCACAAGCAATGTGTCAGACTGCTTTAATGGTCATGGAAATCCTCTGTTACTCATGGAAAGAGTGGTCACAGAAAAGGATTTTTGTATGAGTGAGAGCTCTGAGTTACGGGTCATTTGTTCTAGCCTGTCCTCATTCAACCTTTAATGCTTGCTTATCAGCAGACCAGTCCAGGCCAGGACAAAAAAACAAACAAAAAAAACAATAGCAGCACATCTTCATCACAAAATAAGTAAACATTTTGCTAAATATTTGGATAAATACAAAGTACTTTTGCATTTCATTTAGCGTGATCATTTCAGAGCAACAGAATAGACTGTGACTGCATGTATGTGTGCACATGTGTGAGAATAATGAACCTGTATGACATATACAGGAAGCCAGACAAGCACAACTAAGTGTTTTCTGCTGCCAAGTAAGTAATCAATATAATGCATAATCTCTTTATTTATTGCCGTTTCCTGAATAAACGTTATGAATGACAGTGAGTGTGTCTAATTGCTCAAAAGACCTCTCTTAAGATTTGGTTACATAAATGTGTATATTTTTGATGATTAATATTGATATTAATTGATTAGTATGATAATTGTTTTATAATTGCAATGGGTCAAATCATTACCTCTAATGGTGTCTGTCTTACAGACGAACCCACAGTTAACTGTCAAATGACTGCATTACCCAGAACAGTGTTTTGTCATCTCTCACCTCATTGTTTTGGCTTTTACAGCTGCAGCAAACAGCTGTTTTTAGCATCAGACAGATAGCTGGCAAATATATGGGAAGTATTTAGCCACTAAAGAGCTAGAAATTTCCCTCAACACATGATGTAGACTAAACAAAGGAGAGTGAGTATTGGACTTGCATTCTCTGGGTTGCCAGAAACAGAACTCAGAAGTACTGTAGCTCCTTGTCTGTTAGATATCTAAATGTTCAACTGTACAACAACTTAAGTAGGCAAATAAGGTGTCAGTGTCGTGTTTACAGCTAAGTGGCCAAAAATATAAATAAAGGACGTCGCCTGTTGAGCAGGCACAGACAGCCTTTGCAGAGAACAACTGCAGCAAAGTCTGGTCTCCTGAGGGGGACCTCTTTCAGATGAAGAAGTCAACAGCACTTTTATGCCTTTAAATTTTAATTGGCGCTTTAAATAAATGTAATATTGCCAGTTTCAATTTTATTTATCATAAAGCCCAAGTGTGTTTATGACGTCTGTAAAAGCATTTGACATTCAGCTGAGTAGTGTATAATGTGTGTTTTTGTTGGAGCATTGGAATGGATCACATTTCTGCTCTCCTTTTCTTCAGTCTGTCGTTTTTTGAGTTTCCAGTTACTGTGTGTGTGTGTGTGTGTGTGTGTGTGTGTGTGTGTGTGTGTGTGAGAGAGAGAGAGAGAGAGTCTATATATATTAATATTAAGCTTGCACGCAGAAATCTAAAATACACACAGTGCAAACACATCAAGATGAGACTGGGAAAAGTCCACCCTTAGATAGATTTATAAGAAATAAAAGTACACATTACAGAGAAAGAAATGGGTACCCAGAGTTTACAGGGAGAGAGTAAAGAGGAAAAAGGGAAAGGATGGGGCAGGAGGACAGAGGGGAATCAAATAAAGGCAAAGTGAATACAAAGCCTGCTTTGAGACGAAAGGTCCAAATTCGTCTTCTTTTCAGCACAGGAAGACGTCACAAGGGCTGCTCTATTCCAGGGAACCTTAACACGCATTACACCATATGGCAGGTTAGATCATAGTGAGGTGTGGCATCTACATTTGATAAATGGAAACATTGTGCTCCATGCTACGCTATCCTATTTCTTTAGTTTTTATTTCAGTGGTTATCCACTGTTGCTACTGTACACAGCCACCTGTCTCTGGATATGTGCCCTCAGAGCTGGGACAGTGTGAGTAATTACCTGAAGAGTCAGACCTGTGGCCACAACTGTAGCGCAAGAGCAACTGTCATGCAGCTCTTTAGTATATGCGATCCTAATAGAGAGCATCCTTAAAAGACCACTCTGTTATAGCCCTCTCAGTACAAATGTATTTTGCATTGCTGCCAAACATTTTCCATAGCATACCATACACCAAACTGTTTATATACTTTTTTTCATGCCCTTGCTTCTTCATCTATGTTGGTGCAACCTAAAAATCATTTTGCAGAGAGTTGAAACTTTGAGTATACAAAATTTTGATCATTGAAGGTTATATGAGGATTATTGTCATAATGGTTTTGGATGCATGGGAAAAGTAAATCAAAAATATTTTTATGATGTTTTGATTCCAAATGTAGAGCCCTGGATGCATACTGTGGCAAAAACAAAGACAATTAGCAATTTCAAACAAAGCAATTTGCATGTCTGTCTGTTAACCTGAACAGTATAGTTATAGTAGTTTAAAAACAGTACCCCTGTTGGTTGGGAATGAAGACAGGTGGGCTGACACATTTGTGTTGTTTCACCTTTTACTTTAGGTTTTTGGATCATGGGCAGCCAAGCATAAAGTCAGTAGTGTACTTTGAGCACAATGTTGGCAAGGTTTATTGACTTTTCTTATTTTCAGGTGAATGTGATCGTATTCACAAGATCTTTCTTTACAGTTGTAACAAGTTCCCTTTCTTGTTGTCTCTCTAGGTCCCTGAGATTATCAGTACGCTGAGGCAGGCTGGCAAGAGCTCAGCACGCAGCAATGATATCACCGCCCTTCCCAACAAAACTTCCACTGGAGGCAGTGATCCCTCTGAACCAGGTCTTTCTTATGTCTCCGCTACGACAACCTCCACGGCTCCCACCATCGCTGTTTCTCCAACAGCTTTTGCCAAAAAGTTTGAGGTGCTGTTTTGCGGCCGTGTGAGTGTTGCTCACAAGAAAGCCCCACCTGCCCTCATCGACGAGTGCATCGAGAAGTTTAGCCAGTTACATGGCTCGGGCACGACTGATAAAGGAGGAAATGGCGGGGGGTTGATGGGCGGGCTGAGGAGGGCATTAGCGTTCCAATCCAATGGACTGGGCAGCGGTGCTGTTGGTAATGGTGCTGCAGGGAGCCCCACCACCGGTAGGCGCCCAGTCCTGTTCAAGCGAGACCCCAGCTTTCCCTGTCTCCAGGACCTGGATGAAAACGGACTTTCACCTGAGATTTCTCACAACAACACTACTGACGTGCTCGCCCGCTCCCCTGAAGTACAGCCCACCAGCCTGCAGGAGAACAGGACCATGCTGTTTACGGTAAGTTTAAAACATGATTTGTGACTTTTAGTCCTTATAAGCTTGGTCCAACTGTAAAATGACTTTTTGAATTTTTTTTTATAATTAGGTACTTTCGATTTTGCAACTCATTTTGTGAAACGAAGTGAACTAAAATGTTTGCAATTGATCATTTCAGTACCAAGCCAGAGATTAAAACCATTATCATTTAGCATGATTGCATGTCAAACTAACTTAATTTTCACCCTCAAAAAGGCTACTCTAAATGTAGTTTAATAGGCCTGTGTAACTGTTAAGAATAACTTCACATGATCAAATAAAATTGTGATGTCCAGCAGTATTCTTTATATAATACGGCTCTGTCAACACATCAGTAAAATAAAATTACTCAGGCCACTACCAGTGAAAATGGTGGCACTCTGCTATTCAGATGAAAACTCTGAAGTATTCTTACAGTTTACACACAGTGGTTTTCTCAGAAATATTTGTTAAGAATAAGAAGAGGACTTTATATTGCAGTAGAGTGCAATTTCAGATTCCCCAAGAGACAAGGCCTATAACACAGTCACTCATGAAGGACAGAGAGGAAGAGAACAAAAGAACAAAAAAAATTACACAAACCCTTTAATGACTCAGCAAGGGTAAATGCTGACTGCTGCTCAAAATGACCCTGGTCACACTCTCCTAATTGACCTTAACTTGACCTCAGCGACCTCCTGCCAACAGGAGTTTTCCTGTTTTCCTCTAGACAGGAAATGGTCACTGCTGGCACAGGAACCACCAGTGCCTGTTTCTGCCCCCCCCCGCCCCAGCAGACACAGCAGACGTGTTATTGGCATTGATGATACATCCTGCTGCTGCCATGGATAGCAGTCAGAATTACTTCACCCCTGATGACATCATTCTCTCGTTTATTTCTCCTCAGTTTTAAGGAGGTGCTTTAAATCCCCTGTATTTCCTCTAGAAACAGTCAGATCATGTGATTCATATCTGAAACAGAAGGACAGCGAAGGGGAACTTGTTGTGAGGGGAATAACTGTGGTCAGAGCTTAAAGACTCATGGTTTAGCATACTTGGTTATTCCGAGCCTCTGAATCCCTTCTTGAGGTTTCAGAGTGATGATGAGTCATTTCCTAATGATGGTGAGAAGTTGGATGTCCCCCTAAAACAGAATTGTCCTTAAATGAAGTGGTAGAGCAGAAATGTAACAAAATGAAACTCCTCATTTGACTAAAAAAGATTATTTATTTAAAAGATTATTTTTGGACTTCGCTTTGTAATCACCCATCAAGCTCAGTTCAGTTTGAGGAATTGGGACTTGGCCTATAACAGCTGTGGCCTGTGAGGTTCATTATCACTGGCACAACCACACAAGACAACTTACCACACACTCAACCTGTGAAGACGCATTTACTCTAAATTTAGAGAAATTATACAGAGTCTAACTGTATTTCCTCTGTGTGTTTTACTTCATGTTTTAGGTTGGCAGGTCTCAGATCTTCTTGGTTAGTCCAGACACTAAGAAAGTTGCCATAGAGAAGAGTTTTAGAGAAATCTCCTTCTGCTCACAGGTATGAAGCACTGGGTCTCTATGTACTGTCTAAACTGTCTGTAAATGTCTGTGTGTGATTTTTTAAATCTGTCGTTCATCTCTCTGTCCAGGGTATTCGTCACGTGGATCACTTTGGCTTCATTTGTAGAGAGACGGTGGAAGGGGGCAGCTGCCACTTTGTTTGTTATGTCTTCCAGTGTACAGATGAATCACTGGTGAGATGGTGTTAATGTGCATTGTCATCTTTTATTCATAGTTTTTGAAGTAACAGTTACAAGGCACAAATGCAAGCAGGCGTGTTTGTGTCGGCACATTTGATTCATTGATTCTTAATACACTAAAATACACCTAGAAACATCTTTTGTACCACTGTTTGTGAGTACAATGCTCAGTTGAGCACTATGTGTATTTCCTCTAATTCTCTTGTATTTCCCTATCAGCGCTTCCCACTCAGTTTTCATATTTGATCAGCTCACTCAGTTTAATTTAACACTTTGCAAGTTTGCTTTGGATTTAAATTTGAGTGCCACAATGCATGAAGCTGATATTTGTCACCAGTGTTGTTTTCAATCAACGGATCGACTCGTGACTCAGTGCATCTGCACTCCACTCAGTCATGGTGTGCCTGTGCCGACACGAGCCAAATGGACTGTCGGGTTGATAAAAAGCCTTGGTCATTGGATGGATGTACTGCACTGAACAGTTGTCAGCTAATGTTGCAGTGTGATCAGTTTAGAATGGACAGAGACATTGCTCCTGAAATAATGAGTCACTGAATCTGCTAAACATCAATAATTCTAAATCTGTCACTGCTGGCTGAGTAAAATTCTGCAAAGACCCAAGTTTCCCACTTATCTTGAATTAGGAAAGGAGAGTTCTAGATACAGTAACAAAGTGGAAATCTCTCAGTCCTTTGGCCAAGAAGACAAGACAATGGGTGAATTTGCTCTAATAACTGTGGCATACTGTTTTGAAAAGAAGTCAGCGTGGATAAATACTGATAGAAGCGAACTGATGAATGCATTTACAAATTATTGAAGGTTGTATGATGAAAGAGAAAACATTATTACTTTGCTGTTGTAGGTGGACGAGATCATGCTGACTTTGAAGCAGGCGTTTTCTGTGGCGGCCCTGCAGCAGAATGCAAAGACCCAGAGCCAGCAGTGTGACAGCTGCCCCATGCAGCAGCTCCACAGACTGTGTGAGAGGATAGAAGGTGGGAAACTGCCCCAGGGCTCTGTCACAGCATATGAGTGGAAAAAGAGGAAGCTTAAAATAAATTTCAGATCATATAATTGGTTAGAGATTTATTTGACAACAATATAAGTAAGTACAAGACTGTAGTTACCCAGTTTTGCCATATAGTTTAATTGTCAAGGGTAACAACAGCATAAGGGCTAAAAGCATCAAATCCATTGTGGTCCTGTCAAGGGGAGAGCCAGGTAAGATGGCACATAAATGTTTACACGGAAGTCTGAGTGTGGACGTAATGTTCATAGGTCAAATGTATACAGCTATACACACTCTTTTATTGTAGAATAAAAGAGCCATTTTGTTCAACCATTGTACATTTAGCGCTTTTAAGACCAGAAAAAATTGTACTTTTTTTAATACAATGCCAAAAGGCTGAGCCCTACCATAGCATTTTTAAAATATTTGATGTTGGTATCAAATGTGTTCTGCAAGTTGATATTAATGAGATGAAAAAGGATAGTGATGGTGAAGGAGAGGCACAGTTGTCCAGATGGACACCAAACTGACATTTCAAAACTTTCACGCAGCAAATGTTACAAAGCCATCTGACTCTCATAGCAGCACAAGTGGTAATTTAGAAATAATCAAGGATCTAAGGGTAGAGTGGATCATGTACTGTAAAGATTGTGAAGCCACCCTGAGGCAAATTTGTGATTTGAGATATTGGGCTATATGAATAAAATTCACCTGTATCCCATATTTTAGTTGGCTGTGGCAATAATCAGAGTATGGTGAATGTCATGATGGTTCACTGTGGCTGATAAAGTTTTGTTCTCTGAACAGTTCATATGATCATATGTTCTGAGAGTTCTGAGAGAAATTGATTTTGTGTGTTTACATGCTCACAGCCAATAACAAAACCTTTTAGTTATTCTTAGTTTAATCGTAGCTAATGTATTCATATAGAAACATCATCCGTAAAGCGTGAAGGCATATCAGATGTTATGCTGCTTAGTTATGTTACCAAGATACTAGGACAGTAGGACCACATAGATATGCACTCACTATATGTAAAATTTGAGGTGAACCTAGCCTTGTCTTCAATGTATTGTAAAGCTGTATTTGCATCATTTTCAGGTTTGCATCCATCTAAAACCAAACTGGAGCTTCAGAGACACTTGGCCACCTTGGACAATCAGGAGCAAGCGTCAGTCTTTGAAAACACTATGGTAATGTGTCTGTTCTGTCTGTGCAACACAGAGTGAATTCCTAGAGTTCCTTTTGAGGTGAATGCAACTAGAAAAGAAACCAGTCAGTCTGCAGTGTGTACATTCATCATGACTGAATCACTGTGGAATCACAAGATTTTCATGTGGGATTAACAGTGATGCACTCATCTCTCTTTACACATGACTTAAATATTTCTGTCACCTAATTCTATTTTTTGTTTCTCCTATTGGTTTTTCTCTCTCTTAGGCTTGCTTAATGTTTTTGCCTCTTTTCCCAGAAAAATCAGTTGAATTTGTTTGATTTAGCATTTCTGTTTAACTGTTGGAAATCAATAATGTCTTTGATGATGTCATTTGTTGCCAAACACTGTTGTACAGCAAAAGCAGATTTTATTTGAAGCGGTAAAGGAAAATAAGGTGAATGTCCATGAGTATTTCTCAATGACACAAGTGCCCTCTGCTGGTGATACAGCTGAACTGCAGCAATGCAGCACTGTTTTATGTGTCTCTGTCAGCATAGGAATTTATGTACCAGATAACTGCTTTTTTACTGTCGTAAAAACAGTTATGTAAAAATGTAATGTAAAAGACAAATTCTCTTGTTGTCCAAATGTAATGTAGTTATTTTTCAATTTGGGAGATATTTCTTAAATTTTAGCAAATTAGCAAATAGCTTTTAAAATAATTGTATTTTTTGTTTGTTATTCCAGAGGGCTCGTCCTAAAAGTGATCAGGAAGAGAATGAGTTGGTGATGGCCTCACTGAGGAATCTGTATGAGGAGAGACAGAGGAGCCATCAGCACACACTGCCTGGAGACAGCAAACAAGTAACATTTTCACCAATATATATCTAATGTGCACCCACACAACAGATCTGTCTCTGCTTTGTATTACTAATTTCCTGTCTCTACTCCAGTTATGTCCAAAGTGCCAATAGTTCCATGACAGATAAGTCACCAGGGAAAGACAACTGGAAAATATATATCTTCTCTTTACACAGTCATACATGTCGCTGTGACACTATGTGGACTTCCCTCTCACTCAGTCATTATCGCCTGTCCCCCATCTGTCTCTCAGTGTTCATTTCTATCTCCATACATAATATAGGTTTGTGAGGATGCAGCTTCAGCCCCCGTGGAGGCACAGCAGCAGAGTAGCAGCCGGCAGCGACTTGAGCAGTTCAAGAGCAGAGCCAAGCGCTCTCTCACAGAGTCCCTGGAGGGCATCTGGAAGGTAATAAAGCTCATTCTGTCTCTGTTTTGTGTGCAGTTATGCACAAGTATGCACTTGTGTATTTGGAATGTTGTTATTACTTTGTAAATATCCCTGTAAGTAGAGATGGTAGTTTTTGTTTTCATGGATTATCGATCACTACATCTTAAACCTAACAAATGAGAATCCATGAAGAAGTGTCCTGGTTTGTAGTCTTTAGTTACATGTAAAACCTTCATACATAACCTTGTTTGTTTTCTTGGCAGGGGAGCAGCAAGGCCAGAGCTCAGAGGGACAACAGCGAAGGAAGTGACAGCAGCTCCTCCATCTGTACTGTAAACAGCAGCCAGGACCAGTCCTGCTTAGATGACCCCTTGCCTGCCTCCTCCCAGCTACGACCCACCAGCCCACTCAGGTAAACACACTTAAACACACATGCCCACACACTGACTCATATCTCGGGTCAGAACAGTCACTGCTGTTGGAGCAATTCTTCTTGTTTTACTTGGAATTCATGATTTCAGGGGCCTTGTCTTCAGGGCTCACCCTAACATGGTAATTAGAGTATGCTGCAATGCTGCTGCACCACCTGCAGGGGGAAAAAAAAAGCATACAGAGCAGACAGCTGCTGAGCTTCAGGTGAGCTTCAGGTGGGTAGCTGTGAGGGAAGCTGCCAGACAAACCCAGTAAGCCCAGAGGTGCAACAAGAAGTTCACAGTCCACAGTAGATAAGGCCTTACGCCACTAGTCCTGGCAGAACTGTACCCAAATGAAAGGGGAAACTGGGGATAGTGAGACTTAGTTGAAAGCCTCTAATATGGAGGTCTATTATGGAAGCTGTGTTTTTAGGACTTTTTAGGAATTTAGTCATCTGCTCTAATTCACATTATGAAATTGTTGCTAAACTAATAAAGCATAGAATTGAAGAAATGAACAGAATCGGTATCAGCATCACACATGTTTAAATTATGTAAATCTTTTGTGGACTTTTTCTGACTTAGAAGTCTGAGTAGTGCATTTTGTAAACTTTGTTTTCTTTTAAGGTTTTTCTGGTTGCATCAAGTTTGTATACACAGTATCGTGTCCACACCATTAAATTCTCCTCGCTCTCCTTCCTTGTCATTTTTTCAGGTGCCACAACTCAACAGGAGACCTGAAGCGCCTTGACACCTCCCTCCCCCTGTCTCCCTCCTCCTCCTCTTTACCGGGTGATGCTCAGCCACAGGGCTTCCGGCGTCGGGCCAGCACCTTCAGCCACCCTCCCACCCCCTCTTCAGTACTTGAGTACTCGCCAGTTCACACACTAACTCATACTCCACAGGATCCAACTGCCGCTACCAAGCCCAAGCTCGTACGACACTACTCCGTCAGCACAGACACACCGCACCAGAGCAAGTGAGGAGAGCGTGTGTTTTGTGTGTATTTATGTGTGTGAAATTGCAAAGGATTAAATGTTGCACAGTAGAATGCGAGGATATGGCCTCTCGTGGATTGTTGAATTAGGAGAGTGTGTCATATGCACAGGTACTACAGGACAGGTACAGGAGTTATAAAGATCTACATACTGGAGTATACAGCCATCTTAATGCATTAAGTGGTTGAGCTCCTGTCAGAGAAGTCATATTCTGTCTCTTTAAATCTTATCTCCAGGCTCTGCCCTCAAAAAACTTTTTTTCTTCCATTTTCTGTGCTTTGCCTTTTCACCTTTTTTCTGTTTTCATGCTTTTTTCAGTGCCTTTGATTTTCTTTGCACCTTTTTATTTCTCTTCCTCTCTCTGTATTTGCACTGATTCTCAGACATGCCCCAACTGACTCCACCCTTCCTCCTGTTCCTCCCTGCCCTTCATCTCCCTCTCCTCTGCTCCCTCATCATCCTTCCTCCCCTTCTTCTGGAGCGCGGCTCAAAAGAAGGTGAGAATCCTGCACTGGTTCTCTGTTCAGCCTATGCAGCATCTCTCAGTTTTCTCTGTTATGTCATGTGCATTGATGTTTGTTCAAAACCTCAGATAAGCATTAAATGCGACTAACCACTGGCTGCTCATTTCTCCCATGCAAAATGTGTCTGTGTGAACATGGCCTAAGTTCCTCTTTTCATGTGTTCTGCCTCCTTTTTTCACCTCCATCTCTCCATCTCAGTCCTCTGGGTGGTCTGCGTGCTCGTCTCCACTCCTCCTCCTCTGTCCCTAATTTTCTGAAATTTCCATTTCTGGCCCCTCTCCAAGAGAATGATTGTCCTGAGCCAAAGAGCAGGTACATACACATGTACACCAGGCAATCATGCCATGCTAATGTGTCCAGCATAAAATTAATTTGTGTTCCTTTTTCACAGATTTCTTAAACTCATTTAATGTCTCTGTTTTTTGATATATACATGTAGGCATACAGCATAGTATGACCTGTTTATTGAGTATTTATCAGGGCACCCATAACCTCCTCTGTGTGTGTGTGTGTGTGTGTGTGTGTGTGTGTGTGTGTGTGTGTGTGTGTCTGTGTGTCTGTGTGTGTTTGTGTTTTCAGTGATGTAGCGGCTCTTTCTACACCAAGTGCTGCATGTGGAGTAGGAGAAAGCCCTCTGCGCAGTCACCGCCATTCATGGAGGCAGCAGATCTTTCTACGGGTCGCTACACCTCAGAAGAACACAGACACCAATGGTAAGAATACACAGAATACAGAATACATTATTCTCACAAATTAAATGATCTTCATAGAAGGTTCCCGGTAAAGACTAGCCAGTGGTTCTTGTAGTAACACATTGCCTTTGACATTGTCTGCCATTGTCATTCCTAAAGAAAGTTCAGGCTTTAATCACATGCATCACATGTCTAGTTGTCGGTCAATGATCTGACAGTTTGGTCAGTTACAAAGAAAAGTATAGTCCTTATAAAAGTAAGTTTCCTTGAATTAAACCTGGTGATGGGTCCCCACAAAGTATTTTATGTATTATACGTCAAAGAAAGGCAAATCAAACTGCCATAATGTTCAAGTGCGCCAACACAAAGAAAAGCCAGAGCTCACAGGAGAGGGGATGTTGATTTAAAGATGTGCTGCACTGAAGAATCCGATAACATCTGTCCATATTTACACTGGTTTTGAGGTTGAAGTTTTGTGTTACTAAGACAACAAAAATGCATATCCAATTACAACACAGTTACTTACGTGCTGGAAAGAGGATTGTACCACAGGTTGTCTCACAATAAAACCTGGCACGATATAAACTTATAAAACTGTACGTTATGTCTATTTAAAATGTACTGGGAGGACAAGAGTCGGTAACATTAGCCTAAATGGGATGATGCATCAAATATAAAATTTACATTTCAGCAGATTTGTAGGCAAAAATATTTTCAAATGATACAAATCTGATATTTTTATCCCATGTACTTTTGTTTATATATTAGTAGTCTTTCTTTTGTACTAAGATAGTGTATGGAGCAAATGAAGGGACTGGACAGTCTTTTACACACCAGACTATTCAGGAACAAAAAGACTAATCTTACTACAAAGCTGAAAACAAACACGCTTTTGCTTCCTGTAACAGAATGTGGCCCATCTCTTTTAGATCACTTGCCAAAATAACAAAAATACCAGCTTTGTTCTCTTGGTGAGTGTAAGCGTGTCTGTGTGTGTACAAGAGCTCTGACAGGTGATACACTAGGATTACTCTTAATGCTCCAGTTGGAAAGTTCAACATGTCTTCTTCTAAGGAAGAAGGCAGTTCTAGGTCAAGACACTCGTGTAAACACCTTTGTGCTCATATGCGTACATGCGTACCTCATATCTTCCCAAAGTAAAGAACATGAGGGAGACACCTCACATCTCCTTCATCACCTGTGACATTATTGAACACCCACATCAGGTGTCCACACGTTGGCAGTAGTGTAGTGACAAAGCTTTTCCACTTAGTGTCACTCTTTCATTTAACGTTGTACTGTAGTTCTTTCTCTCCTATATGAACTTAATTATCACCTCCCTCTTTAGCAGTTTTTCACATGAGTTTTTAATATGCTGATAGTCACTTCTTGGTTTATATTTAAAAATAGAAATCATGAATAAAACAGCTTTTTTTCTGGTGTTTCAGAGCATCTTGTTAAAATATTCATCCAAAAAAAAGGGCCGGGGGGGGGGTTCCGGGGGGGTGTCAACAATTGAAACTCCTGTGCTACCATCATAGCTGGAAGCTCTCTTACAGTGTCTGAACTAAAGACTAAAGACTGACATGTACATTAGCTGCCTTGGCACCTTGTGCTTGTTGCTTGGAGCTTTGGAATTTTGCATTACTACATGTGCTTACATTACTCTCTCTCATGTTATCAGTTGATTTTTGTCCAAAGGGCAAATGTTTGGCAAGGAAGATGGGCCTGAAATTAGAAACAAATTTGAGGAAAAGCTTAATGCCCAGAGCGAGTAAAAATAATCAAAGTAGCTCTGCCTACAGATTGACAGCCCTGTCAAAAATTGTCAAATATTGCAGAGATGTGAGGGATACAAGTAGCAAATGGTGTTTAACACATAGTGAAATACTGTTTGAGCCACAGATAACAAAAGTCAATCACCAGTCTGATCTCTGTATATGTCCACACAACAGTGTGTGTGTATTTGCCTGTGCAGACATGGGAATCATGTTTGTGCTTGCATGTCCTCGGATCCTGCATTTTGGTAATTATATGTACTGTGTGTGTGTGTGTGTGTGTGTGTGTGTGTGTGCATGACAGACGTGTTGACAGTTGAGATAGTGAGGTTGGTCACACCCCCTGTATGAGAGCAAACACAATAAGAAAACAGACTTTATCATACTCATGTTTTGTGTATTTACAGTTTGTTTAAGTGACAGTGAAACCCTGATCCCAACCAACAAATGTTTTCATTATCGATTGATCCATCAGTTAATTCTTGATTGATTAATTAATCATTTGGTCCATAAAATGCCAAAGATAGTGAAAAATGTGTCAGTTCCCCAGAGCACAGATTGACATATTCAGGTCTGTCCAAACAACCATCTGCAACCTGAAGATACTTAGTTTCCAGTGATGTCAAACAGAAAAGAGCAGCAAATCCTGCCACAACTGAAAACAAAAGTCCTAAATCATAGATGTCATAGAGTCCTAAATTCTATTGTGTTCATTCAAGGCAGATGACATTTTAGTGTGATAGTTTGTTGTGTCATGGTAGATATATCCCAGTAAGTTTCTCAGTATAGTTTAGAGTGGTAATCTGTGTTCTGTTTTTTTTTTTAGTTAGTTAGTTAGTTTGTTTGTCCCCCCGTATTTAGTGATGCAGAATTGCAGAAACAATTTAAGCAGAAACAATTCTGCATTATTTGTCTGTCAGAACTGCATGAATGCCAGAAACACCACATCATGGGGCGGCTGTGGCTTAGGAGGTAGAGCAGTCGTCCACCAATCAGAAGGTCGGTGGTTCGATTCCCGGCTCCTCCAGTCTGCATGCCGAAGTATCCTTGGGCAAGATACTGAACCCCAAATTGCCTCCGATGTGTGTGTTTCACATCGGTGTGTGAATGTGTGTGAATGTGTTTAGAAAGCACATTAAATATAGAATATGTGCTGTATGAATGTGTGTGAATGGGGTGAATGTGATCTGTAGTATAAAGCGCTTTGAGTGGTCGAAAAGACTAGAAAAGCGCTATATAAGTACAGTCCATATGATGCATGTCATTTAATGGTCCTTGCCCATTTGAAATGTGTCACAATGTGGAAGGTCAGGAGTGCACAGCAAACAAAGCACAATACACATAGAGCATAATAGCTCAGTATATGCTGATGGCCTGGATTAAGGAGATTTTAGGGGTTATTTCAGGTACTGTCACCGGAGTAGAGAAGCATAGGCACAATAGCAAGGATACGCCAAGGGAGAACAAGTGTCAACTGGCATCGAATCTGAAAAGTAAACAGTGGCACTGTCTGTCACGGAGTGGTGGATCCACCTGCACTGAGACGGGCCACGCCAAAAATAATAGGAATTGTTGTTTTGATACAGGTCTTGCGATGCCAGTGTTTGCTTGAACATCTAATCTGCCTGATACTGTACACTTTTATTCTGCCTAATGGGACTGACTTCTGTAGCTGCAGCTGCAGGTGTAATTTTGTCCAGAAGAATAAGTTAAATAACAGACACAGGATAAGAAAGAATATTAACTTTGATGTGCCATCACTAAATTACACTTACAAAGGCAACTGTACAAATGAAGCTCTTAAAGAAGTCTCCAAAATCATGAGTGGGCCAGCCCCAAGAAAAATGCATTAGCAAGGAGGTTATGTGGTGTCGGTCAGTCACTGCACTGCTGTCTGCTACTGTGTGTTTTTTATGCTACCACTGAGAGGTGCCAAAGCCCTAAAATGTCCAAATCCTACACATAGAGGCTTTAAGATCCACAAACATTTCCACACAGTTCAATCAACACCTCTCTGATGCAGGCTCAACAACCACTGGGCATTAAAACCTTCACAAAGGCTGTATGTTTTTTTGTTTTTTTTTTACAGAAGTAATGGTAATTACGGTATATAGCGCCGTAAGGCATTCCCATCAATTTGTTCACTCCAGTACACACCCCTCTAGATTGTGTGTTTGAGTCTAATAAATGCAACAAGAATGTGGGAGTAATGTGACCTTTTTATTCACCTTCCCACTGAATGTGTTGTTCATAAGGGATCAGTTAGGTTTAGGCCTGTCATTGTACATTAAAATTCCTTTTCAAGTGTAACAGCTAAACAGCAGGTAAAACCTCTTTCCTCATCTGCACCTGAAGTTTATTTTGACAGTCAACTGCTATGAGGTAAAGGGAAAAACAGTGCTTTTAGCGGGTCAGTGTGACGGGCTTTGTGCTGTGCTGAATGCAGTGCTAAGTTGGGTTTGGACTTGGGCGTGTATTTATGTGTGTGCTTACATACATGAGGTCATGGGTGTGTCGAGCGTGTGTTTGTGTGAGTGTGTGTTTGAGGGGGTGGCGGTGTCTCAAGGTCATGTTGACAGTCCATACACAGACAGCGCCAGAGGAAAGCGCCAGCCTTGTTGACCCACTTTGCATGTTGTGCATTTATGTGTGTGTGTGTGTGTGCGTGTATGTGTGTAGAAGTAGTGTGTGTGCTGGGACTTGGTTCTGGCCAAGCTGGAGTGTTTACTGAGGGAGTGGATCGTGCCACTTTGTGCAAGAGGGTGTGTGTGTGTGTGGTTATTTTGATGTTAAGACATGGTTTTAGCATGTAGATGAAGCATATCCAGCACTGTAGCAGGTTAAGGTTATGTTGGGACAGGGGGCTAGTGAATTTATGTAGTCAGTGGAGATCCACTCCTAGGATAGCAGGATAAGTTTGTGTGCGTGTGTTCAAGTGTGTGTGTGTGTGTGTGTGTGTGTGTGCGTGCGTGCGTATGCATTTTTCACACCTAAAAGCTAACTCTTCAGCTATGTTCTGTTGAAGCATTGTGGCAGTCTGTGTTTGTCTAACAAATACACTACTCTGTTAAGTGAGTTCACCTTTTCTGTGTATGTGTGCTTCAGATACACATGTGTCTGATTTGTCTCTTCACGTCTCTTATAAGTTAAGAACCATATGTTTGTATAGTGACTGAACTGTGTTTCAGCACGCCTTAGAGAGTCTCCCTGACAGTCACAAAGGCACACATTAATGTTAACGTCATCTGGCACAAAGGACACCATTGTCATTGTGTGTGTGTGCATGTGCGTCTGTGTCTGTAATATGTTGATATGCAGTATGTAGGTTTATATTTATCTTACGTAACATAGCATTTAGCTTACATATTTTTAACCTTTCCATAGAAGATGTTTTTGGAAAGATAGCATCAAACTTACATACCTAAGCCCCGCTAAGGTGTGTGTGTGTGCATGTGCATGCGTGCGTGTGTGTGTGTGTTAGAGATTAACCTCAATTGTGATGTTCCTACGAACTGAAAGAGAGGCAAGTGCTATCTGGATAGTTGTTATGTCCTTTCTCTAAACAACACAGGGTATTTTGAGGTTTGGGATCCACCCTGTACTTTGGGGTGGAGTCACACAAACACTTTTTTTTTTTTTTACTGTGTGTGCGTTGCACCCAAGTGTGTCAAGTGTATCTATGTTTAGCATTTTTATTTTTATTTTGCATGAGTGTCCGAGGGATTGGCAGAGAGAGAAGAAGGAGGTCAGTCAGCCTCTCTCCAGTTTTACTTTGGCTGATGAGTTCTGATCTCAGATCTGCCATTGGATTCTGGATTTTTCCTGTTTCTCACTGTGTTCATACCTATAAAAGAAATAAAGCATTGATAAAAATGTTGACAAATCACTCAGAAAATCGATTTTTTTTCCCCATCCCCATGACCCCTCTCCCCTTGGTGTTTATGGCGTAATAAATGTGAGGATTTTGTCATTTTAAAAAGTGAGTATTTTATCTGTGTTGTTAATCACTTTCTTATTATCTCTGTTGTTGTGCCTGTATCTTCTCATTTTCCGCCACAAGGGACACCTAATTTATTCTAATCTGGCCTGATCTAATGTAATGGAACCTCACGTGTCTCTCAGAGCGCGGGGATTCCTGTATAGACGGAGGTCGAGTCTGCGTGGGCCAGGTGGGAGTTGGAGGAAGTGGAGACACGTCCATGAGGGCGGTGCCTGAGGAGAGGACGAAAAGGAGCAAAGAGGAGCTGAGGGAGCTGTGGAGGAAGGCCATCCTGCAGCAGATCCTGCTGCAGAGGATGGAGAGGGAGAACCAGAAACTGCAGGGTGAGTTGGATATATGATGAGCTGTGAAACACATATACAGACTTAGACTTACTTACAAACAAAAGGTCTCATCATATTTATGCACACATCCTCAAACATTACTCAGAGAACATAAGTGGAAATAAGCTTCACTAGAATGAGCAATATGCATGCAATGTCGCATTGTAATTAGCATTAATGCAAACACTGCTATGCATGGTGTGGTGAAAATGCCCATCCCATTATGCAGCAGCCAATGTGTGCTGTGAACTACAGACTTGAATGACACATAATACATAATAAAAGTCACTTCAAATATTCCTGTACTCTAAAAAGAGTTTTTTTCACTGTCTGCACGACAACAACAACAACAACAGCTGCCAGCATTGTTTCATTAAGCACTTGGATATTGCTGTTTAATAACATGATGACTTGGTTTCTTCAAAAGCTAAATGGCAAGTCTGTCCTCATCTGTGGCAACATGCCTTTCCACATGCACGCGCGCACACACACACACACACACACACACACACACACACACACACACACACACACAGGTTAGTTAATCTGGGGTCACACCTGTTTTTCCGTCTTTTGACTGTTTAAACCCACCACAAATGAACAGGTTATATAACATATAGTTGTGTGTGTGTGTGTGTGTGCGTGCGTGCGCACGCATGTTTTTCTGGTTGACATATCTAAGGATGTGGACACCGCCTCTTTCCTGACCTAGTTGGCACATATCAACACACACCTAACTGTGCTTCCCACCCCTAACTACCTGCACTGTATTCAAACCATTAATTTTCACACACGCAACACTCTAGCCATCACACAGATAGACGTGATGCCTGTATAGCAGGGTGTGGATGGCAAAAATATGGGTCAATATTGATGTAGGAAAATCAAGTCAGAACAGCGCCCTTGCTTTATTCAGCCTCACGCGCACACACACACACCCCTAGACGGGGACACACTGTTGCTGTACTCATTCCCATCTCCAGCGTGTGGCAGCTTTTTTGGATGTTTAATTGTGTTTTATTCCTCCCACTGGGTGTGCTCCGCCTTTCTATCCGTTATTTGTCTGGGTGGAGCCCAACTCTCCGTCTTCCATTCTATCAGTTTATCTCTCACTGTTGAAAGTAACTTTGAGAGTAAGTGTGTGTGCGCGGGCGCACGCTTCCATCAGCATGTGTGTATCTTTGTCAGCTCCAGGGTGGGGTATCCTGTCCCGTTGTGTGTTAATCGTGGGCGGCGGTGTTCCGGCGGCAGAAAGGGAGAGAAATGGAGAGAGGGAGGCAAGGAGAGATTGTTGGAGCGGAGAGATCGAGTGCTCAGCTGGGCCACAGCCAATGAGCGAGTCCTGATGGACGAGACTCTGCCTGCTCCAGACAGCTGATAAGACAGACAGGCAGCGCCACAGCCTCTCCAGCAGCATCTATTCTTACTCTGGGTGTGTCCACTCTCTGCCCTGTCCAAGTTTTCCTCCTTTATTATCCAGGATACGCCTTCCAGGTCACTCCCGCTACTTTTCTGTCTTAGATTGCTGTGGCCATGAATTACTGCGCTTCATAAAAAGCATTCAGACCTCTCGAGATCTTCTCAGTTTTATCTTGTGCCAAGTTATTTTAAAAGGTGTTTAATCTGGAGTTATTCTATGAAAATTACTCTACTTTTGAAAGACATTGAATTTATATATTCTCAATTTCTTCATTAAAGCTGTGGTGTTATTAAAATTGCTCCAGTTCACTTTTTGAGAATTTTTTCACCAAAATGGCCCCCGTTGGCTACCCACCGAATTTCCCCCGTTTCCTGGAAGGTATTAGCACAGGTTGGAACTGGAAGTGGACTGCTGTCTCCATCCAGTCCCGTAGTGACGATATTATTCTCTCCAGCTCTGCCAAGTTGCAGCTGGTCACTGGGTGGACACCACACATGAGCGGAAAGGGTGGGGACGTCCACAAGGGGGAAGGAGGGAGAGAAGGGAGAGGGAGAGCGTGGTTGACGGATGAGACAAATGTGGGATTGACTGAGAAGAAGAGAGCTGAGTGTTGGCAGAAAAGAGAAAGAGAAGAAGAGATGGTCTGTGGGTGAAGAGATTAGAGGAGGGAGAGAGGAAGGGTGTTGTCAAAAAGAGAGGAACAGATGAGGGGCGCTGGGTGTGTCCTCACCTTCTTTGATCACTGGTGTCAACATGTTGTAACGGAATTCACAGTTTGCGTGTTTGTGTGTAGTTTGTAAGATCTATTAATCTGAAAGTCCAGAGAGGGGTTTCCACGTGCAACTGGAGACTTAGTCAATAAACATAATATGTCCAGAGGGTCTCTCTGACTTTCCTTGATTTAATCTCTGCCCGTGGGTCATTACACTATGTCAGATTACAGTATGATTGGATCTAATAAAAACTGGTGTGTTACATGTCAAACAACTAGAAACACTAGCATTCAAGCTGAGTGATTCACTGTGAACTGCAGCCACAGGATGTTGTGGAGGGTCAGCTGCGGCCCTGTGTTCCTTTATGGAAAAAGCCATCTGATGCTATGAACACAGACCTGTTGACATTAAAGCGGCTCCACTCCAATTTTTTATAATGATAACATATCAAATGACGATGAGCCTCATGATGAACCTGCCAAGAATTATCACTTGAATCTGTAGGTCCCATAGGCTTTACAGAGCTTTTTCAGAGAGTTTCAGTTTTAGTTCACCCTCACTGTTCTCATAGTATTGTTATTCAGCTGCAGCAGGCAGCTGTTTTCAGAGAAAAATCTCTAAAATTCAACCGTAAACGACCTTCTCAGCGCCAAACATCAGACACAGTTAACAAACACCTTGTGAATGTGATGTCAAAGACAAGTGAGACACAACTGTGGCCATACACAAAACAATGTCACCTAACTGTTTAAATTTGCCACATAAGGCGATGACATGTCATTGTTGTGTTCACAACTTGTTTGTGACTGACTAAAAGGTATTGCAGTTGTTAAAAAAAAAAAAAAGTGGTTAAGCGCAGTGTTTAACCAGTAGTACTGCTCCTGTGGTTATTTTTGTCACATTCTTACTACACTTAACTACACTGCCTTTTTTCTCTCAAATTGATCTCACATCATAAAACTCTCTGTTGTAGATGATGTACATGACTCGTGTGATACATCTGATCAGTCCTGTTTATCTAAAAGTAAACATTTTATTTGGTAAATCTGTACTGATCTCTTCCTCCGACGATGAGGTGGTTGTTGAATAAGTTTCGGCTATAAACCGGTAAAGTCATAGTCACATTTTCTCCTCTACGCTGTTCTTACTGTTATGACCTGTTAGCTTGCCACATAAAAGAGTGTGCGGAACTCAGAATCAGTAATGTATGAAAGTGCATCAGTGCAGCAGCTGATGTGAGGTGCACATTCTCAGTGTTAAATGCAAACCGAAAGAATGCTTACAGCGAAAGCACAGCTGCAGTTAACACATATGCACATCACACGACCAAGAACAAGGAAGCTGTGAAATTAAGGACATGTATTGTCTGTGTTTTTGTGTTTGTAGCCTCAGAGAGCGACCTGCAGAACAAGCGTCTGAAGCTGGACTACGAGGAAATCACTCCGATGTCTGAAGGAGGTCACTGTGGTGTGGGAGAAGATGCTGGGAACTCCTGGGAGAGCAAAGATCAAATTTGACGCGGAGACCATACACGCTGCTGTTGCACAAGGTACATATTTGGCTCCGCAAATGCATGTATCAGTGCCTCTTGGAAATGTTTGTTCTTTTTCAAAATCACCAGGTATTTGCAAATATTGACCAGAGCTTAATGTATAAAGCTCCAACACTGAAAACATGTATTGTAACCTCTTTCCTTATCATCAGCCTCGGCCTGAGCTGTTTTCCCAAATGCAGCAAAAAGAGAGGGCATGAATTCCATGAAGTCTTTCTACTTCAGTGTTTCGCAGTGAAGTTGGTGTTTTCCTCCAACAACGTCTCCCTCAGTGTCTCTCACTGTCAGGGCTCTCTGTTCTGTGCATTCTGTGGTAACAGCATGTTCTGCACAGAGGACAGGAAGGTCGAATCCTCTGCTCCCAGTCTCGAACATGACAGGAGAGATCTAAAGTCTAGAATACACAGGGACGCACAGAAGTGATACTGCCCAATGAAAATAGCTGTGTTACAACCTTGAGAAGTAACCACATGAGGTATGGTGGCACAGGCTGATGGCATCAAATTAAAATTCTGTCCACACCATCTGATAGGAGGACCAGAGTAAAGTTGCAAGGCCTCATGTTAAAACATCCTCCTCCTTTGATCGTTTACGTGTTGAGAGTTTGATGGTTTTAATCAGGATCTTAATTACATTAGGGTCTTAAAAAAGCTGAGAACACTTTCCCATTGAAGAGAATGGGATTCCTCTAACTTTCATTCTTCCTCTCTTATTACAACCTCTATGATGCTCTTGAGCAAGGCCTTTAAACTATTAGATTGACATTTTGGGAAACAGGCTCATCTGCTTTCTGGTGGAGATTTTAATACCACTGTCAGGTGGCCTTCTATTTATGACAAAAAAGAGTGAGTCAACTCATGGTCTTCCTCATTGATGCATCATTCTGCTGTTTGGCTAAGCTAACTGGCTACAGTATGTATTTAGTGTCATATTTATCACAAAGACATGAAAATGGAGTCCATTTTGTCTCAAATACTCCACCAGAAAGCAAATAAGTGCATTTCCAAAAATGCTGAACTTTGGCTTAACCCCGAGCTGCTGTTGTTGTGAGGCTGCTCAGCGACCAGTACATCAGATTGCGGTTGTTTTGGGTGGATTTCAGGTGTGAATGTACATAAACGAGTGTGAACAGGGTGTTCCTGAACTACAGAGTATTGCTGAGAGCGAAACCTACCAGGATAGATCAAGGTTAGAAAAATCTATTTCCATGGTTAAATTCGGTCTCCTATTTACCAAAATAAACAGAATCTTATTTGATCTGAAAAGTGCACGTCATTGATTTTGTGGTGCACCAGATCAAGAATCAAGAATCAAGAATTCTTTATGATCATTATGCATACACATAACGAAATTTTGATTAGTAGCTTTCGACTTAAGAAAAATGCAGACAAAGACACAATACTTGAAAATATACAGACACAAAAAACAACCATAGACACACTATACATATGTACATTAAAATAAAAATAAGGTAAGAATAAAATAAAATAAAATAGAATCCATGGAATCCACAGGATTAAAAAAATTCAGAAGTCAAAATACAGAATCCTTGTTACAGGGGAAATTGTTTCATTTGTGGTAAATATTGTAAACTTATTGTTCACTTATTTGTCTACTTCATTTAGAATATTTTCCACAGATACAGGTTCCCTTGAGAATGAATCTCAATGGAAGATATTGCAAAAGATACTGAAACATTTCCAAACAGCTATCCATCTGTCACTAACTACTAACTAATTACTCGGCTGGCTCCTCTGAGTAGTCTCCTCAATCTCCAAACATTCACCACATGTTCAACTGATGATGTCACATCACCTCAGGTTTTGCATGTAACTGTGTGTGTAACTGGCACATTCTTTGATAAGTCAAAAATATGAGAAACCTGTTTTTGAGATAGTCAAACTACCCCACCCAACCCCACTCCTTCATCTCTTGTTCGTCTCCGACAGGCGTCCCGAGGCAGCATCGAGGCGAGATCTGGAAGTTTCTCTCTGAACAGTACCTGCTCAGGCAGACTGTTCCGTCCCGACCTCCTGCCAACCACACTCCATACAAAGAGCTGCTGAAACAGCTCACCTCGCAGCAACACGCCATCCTCATAGACCTGGGTAATACACACACGCACAGAAAATATTTGTGCTAATATTCAAATGCTTGATTTTATAGTTGTTCTGCTACATGGAAAGAAGACTGAAACATAATCAAATGTACACCCTGTCCACAAACACACTAATTTTCCTCTCACTTCTGTGTGTATCTATGTCATTTTGGTACATACACATACATACATCATAGATTTTACAGACTACAAAAAGGCACTGGATTCAGTTTCCTCTTGAAAAAGGGCCTTAGAAGGTATTAAGAAGTCTTAAATTTGTGTTGAATAGTTTTGAATGTAGTTTTTTTTGCTGGCGTAGACAGTAACACATGCTATAACTTGTTTTTGTATCTGATTGCGGGCTGTCAGGAGACATTTTATATCTAGAAACCACAAGTGAGATTCTTGTGACAATAGATTGAATGCAGAGTTTCTGTGAGCCCCATCACGCCTGCAGCAAACACTGTCACTACTGCTGCTACAGTAGCTAGGATGCTCGTTGTTTCATAATGGGCATGTGCAGAATTTTTTTCACTGGTTAATCTCTGCACTTCACAATCTGGGTCTAGGTTACCTTGAAGGATAATTGATTCTAATATGAATTATGGTTATATATAGCTGGGAAGTTCACTCAGACTCAGGATGATCTTGGGGAGTCAAAAATGTGATATAAATGTCAATATATTCATGTACTTAACATATAATTGTAGGTCCTACTGGTTTCCCATCATTCTTTGAAAAACATGACCGTGAAAAAGATATTAAATTGCATTTAATGTGGTATTAAATTTGGTGAACATTGGAGAAACCCTGTATACAGAGTACTTTACAATGTTTAGACCTCATTTTAACACTTTCACCCTCAAATGTTCCCAACACCTCCCACCCAAAAACCCACATATATTCATACACACACAGTTACTACACCCCACCCACATTAACACCCACATACCCACACATCTATCCCTGTAACACTTAACTTCTTGCGTTTTTTGCTGTTAACCTTGTGTCCTCTCTCAGTCAGTTTATTCACTCTACATCAGATAGGGTGGGGACGGCGGTAATAGCACATACAGTGATGATTATGGCTGAAGGTGTTGAGCGCTGTACAATACAAGCGCACATAGTGTTTATGATCCTGATGCAACAGAGAGGTTTTGTAGGTAGAAGATGCATGCCAACTCGAGGCCGAATGTTTCATGTAAAAGCAAAACGAGCAGACTTTAAGTGAGTTAATGTCAGTTAAACAAGAGGAACGAGGTTTAGAATTTAGGCTTGTTAAGTTCAGCACTCCCACACCTTATATTCAGCACACACAACAGATGTACACACGCCCTTTCCTTCAGGCAGGGGAGGGAGTCGTGGCATTGTGTTCACAAACATAGAGCCCCCCACAGCACATTCCACGCATACACCCTCACATGGCCATCATTGTCTTCTCCAAAGTCTTGCTGTCACACACTGTAAGTCAAGAATCTCAGTCCCAAAACACACACACCTGCCTATTACCAGCCTGTCCACGCTAAGAATGTTCTTTTACTGATCCCAGGCCCTCATTATGTTGTCATTTTTTAAAAGCACATGTCGCATCTGCTGTTACACGTTAAGCCTCTGAGGGAGGGTATGAAGTCCTTTTTAGTAAAAACCACGTTCATGCATGTTTTAATGAACATGTTTGTAAGCATGACGGTCTGGAATGGGTTGCCACATGCTCATGCACTGAGCTCCTTTTTTTGGTTTTGTTTTGTTTAACATCAACAGCAAAGTGTGAAGTTTAGCATCCCCAGGCGAAGGTTCAGCAGAGTGTATGCTTCGTTCAGACACGTGTACACACCCAGAGGCTTTTGGTCTCTTATTGTAGTTCACTCAGATTCTTTCCAGGAGTATGTCAGACAAAATCAAGTAAATCAAATGTATTAGAACTGTGTTATTGTGCTATATAGATGTATATCAGGATGATCTCAGATATCAAATAGGTAGTATTCTGTACTAAATATAAATGTTCCAGATGTTTTCCAATGTAAATAGTGTCTCAATTTTTTCTTCCACCCCAGGTCGCACTTTTCCCACTCATCCATATTTCCAAGCCCAGCTGGGAGCAGGGGCAGCTGTCTCTGTATAACTTACTGAAAGCCTACTCCCTGCTGGACCCTGAGGTATCATTTAATTCTTCTCTCTTGCTCTCTTTCATTCACTTTCTTTTTGGGTGTCCTTCTCTCCCTCTCTTGATGAACTAAACTGTCAACTGTCCTTTGGGCAGATTTCAAGTTTGTTATTGTTGTCATTGTAGGTGGGCTACTGCCAGGGCCTGTCCTTCATTGCAGGAGTCCTGCTGTTACACATGGGGGAAGAGGACGCCTTCAACATGCTCAAATTTCTAATGTATGACGTTGGGCTTCGTAAACAGTACAGACCTGACATGATTATCCTGCAGGTAAAATGTGCACACACACACACACACACACACACACACACACACACACACATAGTCTCTGTGTGCCACATATATAAGCACAAAATTATTAAATCTGTCATGTCCCTTGTCATACTTAAGTTACATCAGAGAGAGGCGTGCAGGTCACCATCTTTTTATACGTCCATTCATCAATCAGTGTATTCATCTCACATTATCTGTGTGAAATGTGATGCATCTGAGTCCCTCCTTTCTGTTTTCAGAATCACAGTGATCAGCTTACAGCTTCATAAACAATATGGCAAATGCTGGGTGTTGTGTCGTTGGTGGGGCTGACACGTGGTTACTGATGCCTCGTTTATATGAGAACCTTCATACCAGATGTGAGGGGTTATACCTAAGGCATAGGTTTCACCCTCTAGTAGAACCACTGCAACTCTAGGATCGGATGCACTGTACACGATCAAGCTGTATCATGCTTAAATTCTATACTCCAAACTTATTGTGTTTACATTCCTTCACTTATCACTTTGCCATGGAGAGTGACGGGGGGAAGATTGTTGACTGAAAAGGACACTACGAACAATGCTGTGCAGTTGCTTTTTTATTCACTGTGATACAGTGCACGTCCAACACAGGAACCTTTTGAGGAGCTCGACAGAAGCTTTGCAGTGGAAACGGCTTCACTAGATGTGTGTTACTGAAAAGAGCAGATATCTGAGCTTTTCTTAAACATTCTTGATGTTGGCTGTAATCTCCACCAGCATCAGAAACATGAAGAGGAAAACAAAAGCAGTCCATTCATGGTTCCCTCAATCTCCATGTGGTATCCTGGTAGCCACCATAGTGCTGACATATAGTTACATTTTTTAGCATAGATTCTGTAGATATGCCATGACCCCTTAACAAATCCAGCTTTGAAACCCGTATGCAAAACAATAAAAACACAAGCTGCACATATGTACACTCAAACAAATGCTCCCAGTCATATCAGTAATAAAATATCTGTCTGTGGTATGTTTATGTCAGATTCAGATGTACCAGTTGTCGCGGCTGCTCCATGACTACCACAGGGATCTTTATAGCCACCTGGAGCAACAAGAGATCGGACCCAGCTTATACGCCACCCCCTGGTTCCTCACCGCCTTCGCCTCACACTTCCCCCTCGGCTTCGTGGCCAGAGTCTTCGGTGAGCTACGATGACTGCACTCACAGAACTGTACTCCTGTTCTGCTTGGTCGCCACTCTGTTTCCTCTTCGTATGAAATGATCGTCAGTGTAGATTCAGGAAAGAAGCAGCTCTAATTAGATCTTGAACCCAGGGTGAAGGAAGGAGGGGAGGAAAGTGATGGAGCAGGATGAAAATTAGGAAACTATGATTCAACACTTAGCAAAACAGGACAACAGAGGATCTGTAAAGTAAATTATATACAAGGAATTTAATAAGTTTGGCAGTGAGGCGATGAAGATGGGAGTTGTATGAACAGTTTTATGATAATGATCAAAAGTGTTCAGTCTCTTTGAAATAAGGCCTATAAAAGTGAGACATATTTGCGATAAAGTCTTGTTAGTCAGTTACAGGCTGTTTTTTTCCTCTGAAGTGAGCTTTTATCATTTCTGTAACTTGTAACATGTAATGTCCTTGTTTTACGTCTTTGCTTTTCTCTCTCTCCTTACTGTTGTTTTCATGCCTAATTTGTAACGTGGTTCTCAGTCACTGAACCAGACTCACTGGCTCCTCGTGCTCATCTGAGCATAACGCTATGTGTTTGTGTGTTTGTGTATGTGTGTGTGTGTGTGTGTGTGTGTGTGTGTGTGTGTGTGTGTGTGTGTGTGTGTGTGTGTCTTAGCTACAGTTAGAGGGCATCATCATAGCTCCATGAAACGTTAGATATCATATGTGGGGCTCCACACCTCCACTCCCTGTTCCTTAATCTGTTGTATGATCTCATGCAACGCTGCCCCACCCTGATGCATTCAAAGCACACACAGAATACATACACGTACTCTGACTCTCCATGTTCACCTTGGCCTTTATTTATGTTTGCTTAAACTTTTTTATTGACGTCAAGGCATCTATCCTTTGAAAAACCCTTTAAGTCACCAATAAGCTGTGCTGACAACGCCTGTCATTAGTTAATTTTTGCTTTACGTCATTTCAAACAATGTCACGTTGGGATCTTTTCTAACCTGTCAATTTGTTGTATTTGTTTTTCCTTATCCTTGTTCATCCTTATCTTCAACTCCTCTTTGTCTGTGTGTCAGATATGTTGTTCCTGCAGGGGTCAGAGGTCATCTTCAAGGTGGCCTTGAGCCTGCTGGGAAGTCACAAGCCTCTGATCTTGCAGCATGACAGCCTGGAGTCCATTGTTGACTTCATCAAGACCACCCTTCCCAACCTGGGCCTGGTGCAGATGGAGAAAACCATCAATCAGGTTAGAAAAGGGGACTTCGAGATTTAGTCAGAGACCTTAACTAAATCTTGAACCAGACGATCTGACTGGAATGCAAAACAAAACAACCTGACATGATTATAGTAGAATGTTTGAGTTGTATTTCATTATATCATTGGTAATCTTCTGGGAAAGCCAAACAAAACAAAAACCAGATTCTCGCTAAAGTATTAAACCTGGTATCACTCATGTGTTTTTTAGTTTCCAGAAATCACATGAAAATCAAAACAATCTATTAGCCCGTTGCTCAGTACTTTCCAGCTTCCTCTGCCTTCCTGTGGTACTCAGGACCAAACCCATTTGTTTCTCCTAACAACATAAATCCTTAAAGATGGATAACAAGTTTATATGTGAGTATATGTGTGTCACCATTCTACTTTTTAAATAGCACGGCACTCTAGTTTTAAGCAAATGCTGATCAAACTAATGAGTCGAAATAGTGATTTTGTGTTTTGAGACAAAGATTAAAGGAGTTTTCCATGATTTTAACATAAAGTTATGGGTTCCAGTTCCAAACTGCTGGATTCAAAATCTTCATAATACGACCACCATTAGACCATTTTACTTTTTTCGAACCCCTCATTTTGACTTGGTAATGCAGGTTTTCCGTAAAAAAGGCAGAAGCCAAGTCTACCCTGATGACATCATCAGGGTAATTTCGTCAAACTTTGGAAAGCTGTCAGAGTAGAGCTCATTGTGACGACTAAACTGAACTTCACAGTCAATTCTTTCATTTACGCCGAATTACCTGTTAGCAGCTGCTGTTTGCGATACGGCCCTGGATGTACAGACAACTATCATCGGATTAGTGTGATTCTCGGGCAAGTTCTGCCGTCATAAAGAGCATCTGATGATTGTGATTTTGAAGCTGATTTCTGCTGATTCTACGTTTATTCGCTCTGGACGTTGGAGATAATGAGATCGTCGGGAAGTGTAAGTCACTCTGGATGTAAAAATATGTGCATCATGCCTGTGTTTTCATATTTGAGAGATCTATAACTTTGATAAGGAGTATGATCAAACGAAAACCTCTGATGTAGAGGAATGAGATAAATCAGGCTTTGACTACACAGACAACACTAGGATTAATTGATTGTTAGTTTTATTCTTTTCATGGGAATTTTTCAACAGCAAAACAAATAAAGAATATCCACCAAAATTATCATTTAACCCAGCATCACAGGTAACCAGCACGTCAGCAGGTGAACAACCTTCTGTAACTTGTCTGATGTTGTGTATCTGTTTGTGTGAATACGTCTGGTGGTGTTTTTGTGCCACCAAATGTGCTCAAGAAACTATTTCACGCCCCTCAGTTCAGAGATAAAGAGAGAATCTAATTGCTTTACAAGTAAACAAGAAAATGGAGAATGATATTCTGCTTGAGTGACAGAGGCTAACAGTGTGAGCCACACCCTCTCTTTATAACAGAGCTGAGGGCAGCTGATGGGTGGAGTGTCAGTGAAGTCATTTAACCTTTACCTCATGCGTCAGTATGTGTGGTGAAAAAAGAAAACAGGAACACTACTGTATGTCAATAACACCAGGGTCAGGAGTCATGATCACACTGCCTTGTGTCATATTGTTTTTATGAGTCAGTCTAATGTACACTGTCGTGTTAACAGCTTTTATCATTAACATGTAGTAA
Source organism: Lates calcarifer (assembly GCF_001640805.2). NCBI lineage: Eukaryota > Metazoa > Chordata > Actinopteri > Centropomidae > Lates > Lates calcarifer. The sequence goes on along the minus strand of NC_066837.1, from coordinate 15,088,522 downwards.
TCTGGGATTCAGTTTTCTTGAGTTGCAGGGAGCAGACATGAGCTTGTGATGAGTCAGACATATATACAGGGATGTTATCAAGGTACACTATAGTTTAGAAAGGTATGCATTTACCTTATAATTTGCATTAGATAGGAATAGGGGTGTTGAGTCATGCTCCAGCTTGTTGGTACTTTCCCTCCAGTGTCACTTTTCTTCCTCAGGTTGCCTATATGTTAACTGTGATGTGACTCACCGTTTCGCCACAAAGAAAACAGGGAGTGTACAGGATGTGCGGAGACTTGTGTATAAAACATCTCTCCATTGTTTGACCTCTATTCTGTAGAAAGATGGAACATATGGGTACAGGATTACAGTTGGTTAATTTGTGACCTGAAGAGAGAACGTTTAGAGGGAATTAGAGGGACTTGCCAGTTGCATTTGACTTTTTGTTCATCAGTTTTGGCCATTGTTTCTATCAGTGATGATAACACTGTATTCTGGATGATAACACTGCTGGTATTTGAGAACACGGCAATAGCACTGCAAAGAAGTCGGTCAAGGGAAATAATACAAACTGTCACATGATCTTAAAAGTTTTTAACAAATCTACAGGTCAGCCAAACTTATTTCAAAGAGAAAATGATTACCTGTCCATTAAAACACCTCCTGTACTAGCTGTAGTTGTGCAATGGGGAATTTTTGCTCAGTACATTCGCTTTCAGTTGTAATTCCAAATGAAGTGGTTCAGGTAATCTTGCTAAATGGGAAGTAAGGGACAAACTTTTACCTCAGTGTGTCTTTGCAACACAAGGTAAAAAAGTGGGGTGACCTGATAAAATAAAGGCAAAAAATAATAAAGGCAAAAAAAAAAAAACAAGCCACAATATTAAAGGCTTGTTTTTCATTTGTTTATTTCTCTTTTTAAGCTTGTTTGAATCTGGATAAGCTCTTGGCTTGTTGACAACCTGTTTGATCATTTCTTGACCAGTCAAATTTGGTTGTAGCAATGCTGCCATGTTCCCAGATGTCTTAGCAGTTCCTGTTGCAAGTACAATGTTATCATAATAGATAGATGCGATGGTCAAAACTACAGTTGTAATAAACTGAAATATTTGATGTAACACACAAGCAAAATATTTTGCTTGTGTACCTGTGAATGTAAATATTGACTATTTAGATTCTGTCATCCAAAAAGTTTTGCTTTAGTAAACTTGATAAGCAATAAATATGTTGACACACATTCTGTACACTTTCTGTGTCTGTTAGGTTTGTGAGATGGATGTGTCCAAGCAGCTCCAGGCTTACGAGGTAGAGTATCACGTCCTGCAGGATGAGCTGCTGGACACGCCCCCGACCCTCAACCAACAGCAGCGAGCTGCACAGCTGGAGAGGACCAATCAGAGCCTCCGACAGCAGAACCTTGACCTGCTTGAGGAGCTGCAGGTAGACACGTGCATCACAGGTAAACACTAGTTATAGTCTCTGTTGCCTTGTCCATTTTAACCTTCATTCGGCCCTCTCCCAGGTGTCCCATGCTCGTGTGTGCAGCCTGGAGAGTCGGGTGGAGTCTTTGGTCCAGTCGGAGGGCCGACTGAAGGAACAGGTTTCTGCTCTGGAAAGAGGAGAAGAAGCAGCTGCTGAGCACCGTCACGCGTCTCCAGGACCTTCTCACCAGCCTCGACATACACAGCTCCCCTGATGGATTCACAATCCCATCAGCAGCAGCAAACACAGAGGACAGTAAGGGGGTAGCAAACAGGACCGTTGATTCCCTTCTCCACTCCTTAGCTCTTCCAGAGGGTGTGTAAATACAAATAATACATTTCCAAATAGAAAGGTCGACCAGAGGAGGAGCCGGCTGTGGGAGACCCAGGAAGAGAGGGTCGAGGGAGACATTAACGATGACTCCCTACCTTGACCTTTATCCTCTTCCCAGCTCCAGAATGTTTTAATAAAAAGAGAAACAGAGGAAGTTGGATGTAAAACACAGAGGAGAAGAATGGAAATATAAAAAAAATGGGGATGAGGTTAAGAGAGAAATAAAGGATGGCACCCTCGAGTATTATCCTAAAACGCCACAAAGGCCCTCTTCCAGCTCTCTAACAAATGACCAACAGTCCCCAAAGATAGCACTGTCTCCTGTGCTGTAAAAACAAAACAGTTACACTTGCACCTGTACTTGTATGTTTGTGTCTTTGAATGTCTGTGAGTGCTGTCACTCATGTATTTTATTCTCCTATGAGAGGGTTTAACTGTCGAATGCAACAAGGCAAAAAGAGCCTTGACTGTCCTTATCAGTGTAAAACAAGCTCAGACAAAGACTCAGATACTCCGACTGTATCCTGAAACAAGATGTTACTGATCACCCTCACACTCGACAAGTCAGAAATACGAAGTTGAAACATTGAAAGAAGTGAGACAAAAAAGTGAAGCTGAAGGGACGGGTGAAGAAATAAACTTCACGACAAGGTGTTTTTTCTGTTAAAATGGTTGAATATGACTTAAATGATGTAAGATTTGTGGATGGCGGTGCTCATATGAGGAGGTCAGAGTTCAACGATTTTTTTCAAAATATTTCTTTCCTCCTTTGCTTTTCTAGTCTTCCACGGTTTTGTTTCTTGATCCAGTAGGTTTTTCAAACTCCATTTAGTTAAAGTAGCTCACAGGAAGAGTAACACAATAAATCCACTCCATTTCACATCCTGTTTATTCACCTCTGAATACACGTCCATCTGTCTGTGTAGGAAGGAAAGTAGACGGAGTTTCAGCAGAAAAACTTTAAAACAGTAGCTTTTCTAGTAAAGGGGGTGGGGGTGGGGGGGTTTGTGACTGTTATTTTGAGAGCCTGATCAATTACTTTGAATTGTCACAAAACAAACGTAATGTCTGAAACGTCAAACAGGAGACCTCTGCTGTTGAGACAATCTGTCAGCTACAAATCATTTACTGTACTCAACACACTGAACTCTTTCAACCCCAGAGCTGCAGCTTGGTGTGTTTCTGTGTGAATGTCTAAATGTGTCACTGTGTGTGTCTGTGTGCTTGTGCACTTCACTGATCAACAAATGTGTTGATTTACACTGTAAAGATATTTCTGCTTTTACTCCTGACTCTCCTTGCACATGTTTTTGTTTTATTGATTATTACCATTGTTGTTGTTATGTACCTCAAAATACATTTCATATCCTTTCAGCACATGTGAAGCCAGTTTTCTCTCTGTGCATTCAGGAATGAACTCGCACCTCAGGCTGTCAGACTGTTAGAGATGGTGTAGACCATATGACCTCCTGTCTAAACATGCCACTCAATTTGAATGCCACAGGGTTGATATAAGGTTTCAAGCATATAGAAATGTACTGTACACAGTATTTAAAACGCAGACATGTATTTGTTTCCAGGAACTCCTCCTGAGGTTGAAGGAAAGGCATGTCGGGGCAAATCGTGGCTCTGTTAGTATGCGTGTATGTGTGTACACAACAGAAAAAGCACCAACAGCAGAACCTCAACCAAAAACATCACAAATGTACATTTAAAGCACAAAGAATTTCTTATCTTATATCGTGTGCATGTACGCTCCACCTTCTTTTGAAGAAAGCTTTTCCTCGAAGACCAGCTCAGAGTGAAACAAGGATACAATGTAAAAAAAAAAAAAAAAATACTTCCTCAAATTTTGTAATCAGTTTGTACAGTTTGCCATGTAGTTAGTGGTTAAAACAATGAGGTGATAAAAGTCATAACTTTTTTATGAGTGTCATAGTTGCAGCAAGAGGTTATCTCTTAACAAGAGCAGTTGGGTTGCAGCCTCTGTTTCCATCCCGCTGAAGTGCCCTTGAGCAAGAGCCTTGCTGTCTCATGTCTCATGTTTCATACTGACCTTTAAAGTATAGTGCCTTTGCATGTCTTTGCTATTCTTATAGTGACAATGGATGAAATGACTACATGTAATATGAAAGGAGTTGCTCATGGAGAGAATCCAACTGAAGATTGTCAGCTTCTTTTAGCCCATTGATTTGATTTTACAACCTGCAACTTTTGGCTCACTCTCGCTGCTCTTATCAGCATTGTTTCCACATTCAGCAGTTGTACAAAACCTGAGCAGCACCAAATGGCAGACAGACAAAGTTGGCAATTAGCTGGTGAATATAGTGGAGCATTTAGCAGCTTAATAGTAAGATATTTTTTATTTGTTTGTTTTTCTCATTTTCCCAGTGGAAACACAATACAGAGGCAAAATAATGTCACTGGTTAAATTCTGGTTAGGGGTGTTTATTAAATGTCACACACTAGTCTTTATTTCTAATTTCACTATATAAAATGAAGGTAAAAATGCTAAAACAAAAAAACAAAACAAAAAAAAAGACTCCCTGCCAGCTCCAGCTATGCTGCTCTTTAAATGACCTTTGACCTCTTTGTGAAGCAGGGCAGCACAAAAGACTTTCCCCTATAGGGATCAACAAGAGAATCACGTTGATAATAACATTAAGACCATAATTAATAATGTCAGCAGGCTCTTATGTCTTAATCCAACCCAAACACTCTGCTGAATAGAGATTTCCATGAGGCAGCAACAAAGAGAGTCAAGTTTTTTACATAACATCCAGTAGCTGGATGCGCCCTCCTGTGCTAATGAGGCTGATCAACTGGTAAACTGCATGACTGCTCGATATGTGGCCACACCCTACAGACCACCATAGCCACCGTCACAGAGGCTTGATGCAGCTAATCTGTGATGAGAGCTTAGATTTTCTTTAAGCTACATAACTCCTGACCAAACAGCCCTGCCCGTCCCATGCGTGTGTCTGTGTTAAAGGCCTCGGTAATTGTGCAGTGTTGTAACAGCTAAGATTTTGTGTAGTGTGTGTGTGTGTGTGTGCATGCGTGCGCACCTGCTGTGTCAGAGCTTCTAGTGTTACAGGTTGAAAAGGGCACAAACATCTTGTCTATTCAGGAGCTTTTAGCGTGACTGTGGATGAAACTCTGCATCTGTGGGCATATTTCTTTTTAATTCTCTGCTTGAGTGAACCGAGAGGGGAGCAGGATCACCCGCCGTCTAGAGTGCTGCCTACGCTGTGTGTAAACAGAGCGTATGTGTACAGTGTGTGTCTACAGTGTGCGTGTGTTTCTGTTTTTCTCTGCCAGGCAGAGCAGGCTGCCAGGGGCTGTGCCATTGCCCAGTTTTGTTTTATTTGACTTGGCATCTGCTTACTCTTCCTCACTCCACCTCAGCCCTGCCCTGCCCTGCCCTCAGCTCCATCACATGCCTGTGCCCTCCTACACGACTTGAGCACACTCTGAGAGGAGAGGGATCTTCAAGCTGACGGTGTGATAACCATGTGTGGGTTATAAATAAGTAGTTTGAGGGCAGTATACTGTGTGTGTGTGGTGTGTGTGTGTGAGAGAGAGATATCAGAGGTTATCAAGCTCTGATTCCCCTCCATCCATCTGGTGGAGCAATGTAAGTGAGCACAGATAATGATGGCATTACACTTCTGCAAGATAACTTTCTGTTCAGTAATATGTGTGTATGCATGGACTGATGGTAGATATTATGTCCCTAAAGCACTGGATTCATTTGCTTAGCTCTCCCGTGATGAGAAATAAAAACCTGATCCTCAGACTGTATATGTATCTGATCACAGGAAAACAATTAGCAGTCAAATTTAGAGAGAGGGAAGCAATTACCTTTTTATGGCAATAACAATTTAAAAGAATCAGAAAAGTTGGAAAATGTTTAAATGTCTCTTGGTGTGCAATTTTTGTAGATGGATTATGACAAGACTCAGAGTTTACAGCCATGTGAGCAGCTCTCTGTCTCACAGTAGTATGATTTTTATTGTTTTGTGTGCATACCAGAGCATCTACAAGCATACACAAATGCAGATGTTATTTTACGGTAGTATCATAAACCATTTAGGTATTGTATAATCCCATCCCACCACTTGGCTGATCAGCTCTCCCTGAAGAGTCTATTCATGTTCTATACAAAAACAAAATCCTCAAATTGCATTTCCATAAAGTAGTAGTAGAACATATATTACACAAAAACAATGTAATCCTGTTAGAAGAAAATTCCCAAACCCATCATTCGCCAAACCGCAAGTCTTGGCACAACAATACTTTGATGATGGAAGGTGCTATTAGCTTTGCAGGTATGTGATCACAGGGCCAAATTGGTAAAATAAAAAAACGAGCCAATAATGGTGCTACATGAAAAATCAAAAGGATCTCCGCAGTTATTACAGTTCATCCTCAGGGGCTCATGAATGTCAATACCAAACTCCGTGGTAGTACATCAAGTAACTAGTAAGGAATTAAACCACAGGCGTGAACCTCCTGGTGGTGCTAGAAGGAAAGTGAAACCATCACTTAAGTCATTAGGATTCATTCTCTGGGAACCATGAAAGTTTGCACCAAAATTTCATGGCAGTCTTTTGAGCACATCAGTCTGGACTAAAGCGTTGGAGTGACCGACACCGCCATCCACAGAGCCACACCGCGTGCAGGCTAAAACCGCACCTGTAGCTTTGACTTTATCGGCTCACCTTTACACACCAACGCATAGCAACTACACACTTTTATATGCTGTATAAAGTAATTCATAGATGTAATCATTAATGATCCTCTGTTTAAAGACAGGACATTAAGTGCTGAGGTGAGGAGTGCACTGGTCAGTACGAAAGGTCAAATGCTGTCAGTAACAGCTCATAAAACACTACCACTGCACTAAATCTTGATAAGCAGCTACTTTACCTGAAGCACCTGGATAATTCAGAGTGATAGAGGCTATAAAGTCAGCTCCTGATTATACTGGACCTGTTGACATTGTGCCTTTGATGGCACTACTAGGCTGCTAACCATGTCTGCCCATGTCTGACATCAGCTTTAACTGCTGAACCTTTCAGAGCCGTACCAACAGTACTGATTTGTCTTACAGCAAGCTCAGGAAAGCTTTTCTGTGTTGTACTAGAAAAGGCTTATCTAGCTCTGCTGCACAGGAAATGATGTATTTTATTATTGTATTGTATTAACAACAGGATTAGGAGAGGAAATGCAAGAAGCTGCAGTCTACATGTTTTCTCTGATTTAGTGTCCACAATGCACAGATTAACAAGAAATCCTGAGAACATGTTGATAATGTAAATTCAGTTATTACTCAACATTACTCCCCGTATTAAAGATCAGCAAATAGGTTTGAGTGCAGGTTCTAATTCAGTGTTTTCAGATTCAGTCCTGGGTCTATCTTTTTAAATATATCTTGCAAAATGTGACGTAAGCCAAAAGTTTACATTATCCCTATAATTTGTTCATTACAAACTTGTGCTCCATATTTTCAGTTCTTCACTGCAACTGTTCAGAGGCGCCTCTTCCCTCAGGCTGTCAGGATGTTGAACTCAGTCCTATGTTTATCCTCAGCCTTGTCTCGCCCTTAACATTTGCATATTTGCACTCGAGTGAGTTCAGATTCTTATAGAATAGTCCACTGTAGGACTCTGACACATTCCTATGCAGTGAAAAGTTGTACAGCCTGCCCACATGTGCACTTAATATACACTTTTTACCTCTATTTTTTACATTTATTAATAATTTTTTGGCTTTGTTTTTTTCCACTCAGCCACACTGCATTTCACTGTACATATTGCATAAGCATGTGTCATATAAAACCTTTGAAACTCCTTCTGTAACTCCCCAATCATCATATCCAGTAACTCAGAGTGGTTTGACACAATTCTGTACAAGGTTTCACTTTTTGACAGATAACTCAGGTGGATTTATTCTGCACTGTGGTCTGCCTGGGTGTGCTAGTCAGCCATAATTTATAGAGAAGCCCTGATTATAAAGGAAAACAACAAGCCTTTTTGAAGAAATGTCAAAGTCTTGGCAAGGAAATTGCACACATATCCTCCCTGTGCATTTCAACACCACTGTCTCTGTGCGTGCGTGTGTGTGTGTGTGTTTCATCATATCACCCAGACATTGCAGCTCCGCATGTCCAAACTGCTACTTAACATGTCACAGTTGCATAATGTTGCGTTCAATGAGTGAGGTACACTTTTCTCTGTGACCCAACCCAATTTAACTTCAGTTAAAATTGTGGTGTGTGTGTGTGTGTGTGTGTGTGTGTGCGCGCGCACACACGAGCCAGGGTTGTTTGATTGACACATCACAATTTATGGAAATCAATAACACTCCCTTCTGCTTCTTATTTTAGCTTCTGTTCTCTCTCCTCTTTGTTCCTCAGTGATCGGCAGAAGCAACACACCCAGATATTTGGCGTCTTGTCTTTATTTGTAGTTGTCATGACATGGCTTTTTGCCAGTGATGAACTGGTAAATGTACACACATGATCAAGCATTTTGTAAAAAAGGAGAAGGGTGACGTTTTTTTAAATTCCATCCTCATTTGTGATTCCTGTTTGTTGGCTTGTTTTTCAAAGATAAACCAATCACTTAGTGTTTGAGATTGTAATGTGTTATAGATTAAGAGGGTAGATGTCAGATAAGAGTTAGAGGTTACAGAGGCAGCCTGACATTTTAAATGAGCAATGATTTATAACTGATGATATCAGAGCTGAGTTACACCTATAAAATAAAAGGCCATAAACACATCTGAAATTATTCAACCGTACAAGTTAGTTATTATATGATAGGAAAGGAAATGCGCGTTATTTGATTAATCTCCTGTTTAACAGTTGTCAAGGTCAGAATGTGAATCGCCACTATTCATCTCTGTGCCTGGGCATGTGTGGGCAGCCATGTTAACACAGCCCCGATGACAAATCTGATCAGAAAGTTGAACTGAGTCTCGTGGGGATGCACATGGCGGGCTTGTTTCTTCTTGCTACAAGAGATTAAATATGGAGTTACATGAAACAGCTTTGAATGAGAGGCTGACTTATCACAGATATTTATATATCAGTATAGAAAAGAAATCACAGTACAGAAACCCAAAGATATTGTACAAGTATATACACATACATCCTGTATAGATTTTACTGTTGTCGAGATTAAGCTAATTTTAAAGTTTTACTATAATGTAACTGTAAATGTTTAGGGTGTAAAAACTTAATCTGCAGAATTAAAAATAATTGTAGTGGAGTCAAATGTACAATATTCCCCTATGAAATCTAGGAGGCGTTAACTATAAAGTGGTATAAAATGTATATACCCCAGGATTTATGGTGATTTACCAGTTATTAAAACATTGTAATACAACATAGAATTAAATTAAATACCTGTTTTGCTGTCATGCAAGTCAAAGTATGAAAGGTATCAATAAAAACCAGTTGATATAACCTATAAATAGCAGAAAATAGGTGGATGGATGGATTAACTGATAAAGGAAATAACTAATTAATTCAATAATACTATGGATTTTTCAGCCTGTTTTTGCTAAAATTACATACAAAACATGTAACGTGACATTACTGTGTAGGGCAAGTTAGAAAAAAGATTTAAGCCTTTTATGAATTAACATATGGAAGTATGGTAATTATTTACCTCTGTGTTAAACACATAGGTTTAACTAAGAAGCAAATGTAGCAAAGTGCATTTACTCAAATTTGTAACTTAAGTAAATGTAGTGTTATTTTCTAGCGCTGAGTATTTAAGAACCACAGTGTGCTGCTGCAGAGCCTCGACCACTGACCTCAGAGTGAGAGAGAGAGGCCCAGATTATGAAAGAGGCAGATTGTAGTCGTCCTGCTGAGTCACAAACTGCTAAGAGCAGGCTGAACAGAGAAAAGACATCCTCACTGGAAAACTGGGAAGGATGATGTTACACGGTGTGTGTGTCTGTGTCCATATGTGTGTGTGTACCAGTGTGTGCGTCAGTATGTGTGTGTAAGGGTGTTGCTGTTTGTTGTAGAAGGTCAGGCGCCACAGTTTGGGTGTGACCACCACTGTCCTGTCAGCACATCAAGTGTCCACAAAACCCCTCCCTTTACCCCCTGCTCGCTCTCTCTATCTCTCACTATCTCTCTCTCTCCCTCTCTCTCTCTCTCTCTCCCTCCCCCTCCCCTTTCTCATCATCTTTCTTCCTCCCTTCCTCAGAGCCAGGGTGTAACCAAGACTCTACTTGTCAGTTACTCAAATCTGTAAAAGGAGAGGGGGGTCTTTGTGTGTGTGTGTGTGTGAGAGAGAGAGAGAGAGAGAGAGAGAGAGCAAGCAACAGGCAGAGACAGCAGGCAGGTTTTCTTGAACAATAAAGCTGTCTGTTGGTTATTTCTGAACCCTGGAGAGGAAGCACTACTCCCTGCAGGGTGGGGAGACGATTCATAGAGCCCCCACCCAAAACACACACACACACACACACACACACACAAATGCGCACACATACATACATTCACACACCACTGTGTGTACAAATACACACACATTAATCCAGAGGCACACTGCTCACAAGCTGCATATACTGACTATTTGAACTTTCACTGTTGTGCTCCACCCTCCTGGTACAAATTATCTGATATAAAGTTGGGCATTATTCCAGGTCATATCTGAAAGACTGAGTAACTTACCTCAAGCCTGGTCTGTCTGCAGCATAGCTCTGAATCAAGGTGTGCTGTAGGTTGTCTATAAGCTGTTATGTACGGAGATTGAAGCAATCTTTAATTATAGTAGATTAGAAAAATGTTACCATGACTTGTTTGTCTGCAGGAAGAGGCAACAAATCTCTGGAGTAATGTACATGAGCCCAGGCTATAGTACTTTCTTTGTTTAAGAAAACTTTATGTGACCGATTAAAAGAAAACGTGTCGAAAAGATGATGCTGTTTTCAAAGCAGAAAAGTTTACAAGAGTGTTTTATGGGAAAAAGAAAAAAGAAAGAGATAGAGAAAATGTAAAATGAGGAGAAATAAGTGTACAAGTCACAATTATAAAGAAAAGCTAAAGATGCTTTTAAATGATGTGAACTGATTTGGCCACTATGAGACGTTTGACTATGACTGACCGTGTGTTTCATGACGTTGCAGCACTTGTAGCCTGCGGGAAAACATGTCACTTCTTATGCAAAACAGGGGTGTCAGTGAGATAATGGGGTGGAGCTGGTATTCAGGTTGAAACAGGTGTGTGTGTGTGAGTGAGTGACTGAGGGTGACAGTTTTGGAGCCTCATTAGCACAGAGGGCCAGACAATAAAAAAATGGAAGTGGAAAAACACGTTGATCGAACTGCATGGTAATCTCATGACTGTAGATGGTTTCAGGACACACGCCACCTGACTGGATTCCTGTAGAAACTGTAACTTCTGCTGCTGAATATCTGAGGCAGAGTAATGATAGATGTTTGTTGAAGGCTTTACACACTCTGCTTAAGTCTGTCTTGTGTCTGTGGGTGCTGTGTTGTGAATGGGTTACATTACTAAGGTTTTTATGATCAAAGTGCTTTTTTAGTTCTTAGTAGGCACAATATTAGCTACTTTTAAACTAATGATTAAGTTGTGACAATATAGTAAAATCTGTGGATGTCAATCCTTAATTCTGGAGAGACATATCCACATGACTAACTTGGACCTCTGGTGACAAATTTGCTACTAAATGCTAACCATTAGTTTTTAACTGCTATAAATAGCAGTTAAAACTAAACTGCCAGTCTGGTTTTAGTTTGCTCCATTAGCTACACAACACTTAGTTACACCTGGCAGTTTCTGAGGTGGAACATAATAACTAATCTGTGAATTATTTTATATAGCACACGCTGTTGTGCTTACCCTGACAAGTTCACAATGATGTTGCAACATTTCAGTGATGATTAATGTGCGCTGTCCTCTAAAAATGATCAAATAATCTATTAAACTAGGTAAAATTGTAACTTATGAGCAGCTGCGCAGCTACCTGTAGAAGACAAGTGTCTTAATCATAAATCAAAACCATCACAGCCCACAAGAAGTGTTGACCTGGTCCACTGCTAAACCACTTTTCACCATTTCACCAGTGAGTGTGAAACTCGGTAATAATAAATTAGTGCAGAACCTCCATTGTGGTTCTGTATTAAGCTGAATCATGCTGATCATTTGTCAACACAGCATAAACAGATCAAGTGTTAATCTTTATGATCTCATGGCCGCCTCCTCTCTGAGTCATTTTTTAACCACAATGCACAATAACTGACAATAGCTGCTTTTTCACGTGTATGCTTTGTGTGCATGGTTACATTCTTTATTAAATATCGCCACGAGGCAAAATCAGTTTTAAATAACAAGCCAGACACACCCTGCTCTGATTCTCTCTCTGTACACCTGTGCCGGGAAAGTTTAGATGCCAGAGAAATTTTGGAGCCCAGCACAGGTTTTGAAAAGGCGCAGCCTGTAAAAAAGAAAAAAACAAAAACAACAGATATCAACAATTACAGTATTTGTTCTTACAGTTTTATGTGTGCGGTTACACCATGCCACCTGTCTGCCTCTGGTGAATATTGAGACAGAGATGTCATTGTTCCCCAGGGAGATGTTGTTATACTATAGCATAGCTCAGAGTGAGACTCACCTGCCGTTAGCTCTTAAACACTCACAGTATTTATCATATGCGGTGTTGGAAAGTTCACATGCACACACTGATAGAGACAGAAGGCAGATCATAATCTCACTCTCTGTCTCACATTTTGTGTTAGCTGTTTTTATGATAGCAGAGCATCACACAGCTGTCTCTCAGATGACAGATAAAGTTGGAAATTGTCCAGAGATCATATTCCCCAAATTTATTATATCTGCAGTTTGAGGGTATCACTCAATCTGCTTAATGGCATTTATGACAGGATCAAGTGAAAAATACACAGTCACAGATATCTTACACAATATTTGTTTCTGTCTTTGAGTTTCTTCTTCGTGTTGTTTTTCTGATCATTTGGCTGCCTCATCTCCCCAACATGTCTACAGGCGAGAAACAGAGGCATCAATACAGACTTGCCGTGTTTATGATTCATCAGAATTGATTTTATCAGTCTGGAATCAGATGGAAATTAATAATATAGAGGCTGGCAGAACATGAATGGGAGCAGGTGTGTCTCCTGTCTGCAGTTAATTATGTATTGAGTTTTTGTGAAGTGGAAGATTTTATGTAATGAGCTGTATGTAAGAATAGGCACATTTCATTTTAATCAAGTGATGTATGATTTTCAAATTAAGAGTGAAAGAAACGTTATTATTATTATCTTGATACTCCTTGTTAATCTGTATCAGTGTTGCAACAACAGTGACTTCACAAATCGCAAATACACTGGCGTTAATGTGTGCAAAACATTTGTGCATACACAACAATAAGAAGCGCAGGTTGTGAGGGAGTGGCAGGGAGGTTCAGTTACTTGTCCAAACCACACTGCTCTTCCAGAACATCGGTTGATGTGCCAAAACATCCTCAGTGTTAAGACAGACTGTACACACCATCAATTTTACCTGTATGTGTGTGCATGCATCTCTAATTCAGCTCTATCTGAACAAGCCTCTGCTGTCCACAGGTCACACCCTGGACAAAAATATTATGTGTGTGTGTGTGGCTAGGTATTACTGATGTTGTGAGGACCTACATCTTTGTACACAGTCACATTATGGGGACTTGTCCTCGTTATGGGGACACAAATTGTAAATCATGTTTTGAGGTTAGGGTAAGGTTATGTGTAGGTTTAGGTCAGGGTAAGGGTTAGAAAAGTAGCAGGTAAGGTTAAGGTTAGAGTAAGTCACTAGGAAATGAATGTATGTCAAAGTAATGTCCCCTGAAGTCATGGAGACAAGGTGGTTTGTGTGTGACAGACAGTGTGTGTACTAAGAAATGGCAAAAATACAAGCTATTCACATACTATGCTTTCATTGATATGCTGGAGTGTGAGAGCTGAACATGCATCTATACATGTTAATCCTCTCCTTATGTGACTTTTATTCTGTTAAAATGTTTGTGGCCACATTGGTCACAGACCTAGTATCTGTCTCATGTTTTACTAAGAAATAAATAGAGTTCATATTCAGGTCCTGCACTGATATGTAATGTTATTCAATCCAAACTAAACCGACTGTGACAGCAATTGACAGCTCAATTTATCAGCCTACAAACAACTGAGGTGTGCGGGTGTGTTGCCAGGCGCCCTCGCTGTAATTGGTCTGTTTGTAACCATAGATCAGGGACAAACCTGTTGATTCCCATCATGCACTGAGAGCTTGCAGTCGGCACAGAGCAAAACTGGCACTTGATTCTGAAAGATAATTCAGGTTATCATTCAGAATCACACTGGGGTGTTGCCACAGCAAACTGGGAGCAAAGCAGACAATTTTAGCCAACATGCAGTGAATGATGATCAGCAGTGGATTGACAGTGCAGCTCTGGTTAATTTCAAACAAGTATGCTGAAAGGATAATGAAGAAATTTAATGTTTGACAGTGTAGAAAAGCAGACATGATTGCAAAGCTGGAAGGTTTTTCATCAAAGTCAGCGTGCAAGGAGTTTGAAGTTAGAAGTTAGAAATTCGCCTGTAAAAGATGAGACATGAGAGAAAATACCAAAAATATCTTCCTTGTTGAACTTTGCAAATGCGTCATTTGCTTATTTACTTTTGCAGCAGCAGCAGATCCTGTTGTGCAGAGGAACGAAGGTATCATCATGTTTCATCTCACCTGAGTGTTTTGAGAGGCCAGTGGTTCCAGTGAAATCTTACCTGCCATCTGTCAGTCTTTCTGCCTTCCACAGAACTACACTTCCACATCACCTTTTTAAATTTTTTTTATTGTGTATTGTTGGCAGTGGTTATCTTTCAACAACCACCAGTCCAGTGTTGGTGTATTGTATTATTACACCTGGTCGGGCAGGTAGTGCAAGGATAAGCCTGAAACATTATAAGCATGCCTAAATACCAAACCTCTTGATCTTTTTTTTTTTTTTTTTTTTTTTTTTTTGGCATCATAAAATATTTTCCTGCTGATCTGATTTGCCGTGAATCTGATGGCAATGCACTCGGATGGCCTGGATGTCTCCAACAGAAGATAATGACAACTTTGTTGTGACTTTTCTAACTGATTCATCTCTGTGGTCAACATTTTTTTAAAAAAGAGTATGTGCTTGATCTTGCATGAAAGCAAGAGGATTTATTTGTAATCTGTTAAATGCTGTTAAAGATGTTTCCTTTAATCAAGAGGAACCTGAACAAATAGCAATGCAAAAGAGTACCTGAAATGTGCATGTGATGCTACCTTACATCCAGAGGGATAGGTCACACCTACAGTTCCTTGTGTCAAGTTTAACCTATTATGAACAGTATAACCAGTTTCAGCCAAGTCATTTAGCTGTAATTTTAGTTATGTCAAAAATTAATTTAACAAAAATTAAATTAATTAACACAGAATAAAAGTATTAAAAAGTAAAACAATAAAGTCCATAAACAAGTTAAAACAAGACAAGATGGTAGACTTAGGCTTAGACTTAGACAGACTTTATTGATCCCTTTGGGATGACTCCCTCTGGGAAATTATGTTTCAAGCAGCAAATACAGAGACAGAACACATCACACAGGGCAGTGTAGTAACCACATAAACATATCGTCCACCATTCAACAACTCCCAGCTAGGAGACCTCTGCAGTCTGTCATACTCCTCACTCTCACTACATTATCTGTAACTACAGTGACTGTCAAATGTCAAATAAAGCTAAGACACCAAAAAAGCATTAAATAAATTCAACTGACCCCCATAAAAAATGTTGACTTCATATAAACTTAGAAAAGACTCTCCAAAGCTTTCAAAATCAGTAAGATGTTGCCAATGCTAGGAGGCAAGAGGGAGTGATGTGATGAGATTTTTTAGAGTTTAGAGTTTTACAGCATTTAGCTATAATTCAAATTTTAAATGTACTAATTTGGATATTTGGTTGTTAAACAATAGGTTGGAGTCAAATATAACCCCCAGACTGGAAGCAGACACCTTCCAATCAGTGGTGGTAAGTAACTAAGTACATTTACATTTTATGCTACTAAGACTTAACATGCAAAATCAACCAGTGCCATCTACAATTGGCTACCCAAGTTACAAAGAGCTTTGCATAAGGCAGCAAATTAAAATCAATAATTCATAAAAATCTAATAAATAAACAAATTTAGTGAATTAGTCTATAATAAAATGGATTAGATAATTTCAGTGATGTAAGATAAAAGAATTAAAAGCTCATTGTACGTATATGCTAATGTGCAACTATCAAGCCATCATCACCACCATTGTCACAAGTCTGCAAACTTATTCTGAAGGTCACAAGAAGCCTGCTAATGTAATTTCAAGTCAATTGCAGTCTCCATTTTATGTTTAAGGATGTTTGAGTACAGTTTGGCTAAAATCATTTTCATACTCTGAAACATTTAACCATGACATGATGATATGGTGATAATTGTGTAGTTTTGGTCCATTGGCTTGAAGATGCTATCTCCAATTTCACAGACTTTAAGGGCACTAAAGTTGAAAATCAAATAGATGTCGAATATGTTTTACATTTGAGTCTGTGTTGCTTGTGGTGTGCAGATAAATATGATACCAGGATCATGCCAGGCCTGTGCTTTGAACTGAGCCTGAATAATTTTTAAGTCATGGTGCTGCATTTCAACATTCCTGCACTTCATCCTGGAACATAAATATTATTACCTGATGGTCATTTGTCACAATTGCCTGTCAAAAACAGACACATCAGGCAGGAAGTGTCTTTATCTCTACCATACTTTTTCTAATCATGTTCAAACATTCTCATTTTGGTAGAAACACCTTTGTTGTATAGATCTGCTGTGTGCTCTTCTTGATGTGGTTTTTGCTCCTTTACTGGAAAGTACTGGTTGCAGCTTGTGGCATGGGGGTTGAGCTTGATGTTTAAGTGTGAGCTTGAGGACTGGAGGGATTGGTTGTCCCGTACTGCACCAATCCATTCCAAAGTCAGGATAGTGGACTTGATAAAGGATAAAGCATTTATCCATTATCTCATTACTTTTTGGCAGGGAACTTGTTTAAAGGTTGGCGCTCAGACGTTTAAAAAAAAAAAAAAAGTGTTGGTGGGGGTTGTTGTTTCAAATACCGGTGAAGCCATGAAATTCAATCCAGGAAATACCGTTTGAGTAATAGATCCACGAGTTTGAAGGCTCATCAGATACCCAAACATTGCTCAGTGACTCATAATGCTACAGAACAGGACTTTAAAACCCTGTTAAGTCATTGTATTTTATCTTTTGTCGTGGTGATTGCCAGGTGAACAGTAGAAATATGGTTCAGCTACCAAACAGAGCGCTGTCACATTGTGTTGTAACCATATTCATCAACACAGTGGACTCCTTCAAACAACCAGAAAGAGTCAAAAAATGACCACAGAGATGCAAAATGATCACAAAGAGACTGAAAACATGGGAGGGGTGATGAGGCTTCTACATGTCTGAGCCCAGGGGCCCTCTGTCTCATAATCCATCCTTTGGCCCTGCTGTAAATCTGTGCTTTGTGGCAGGTATAAAATATTTATACTGAATTATTAACCTGAAAGACTGAGCAAATGGGTTGAAGCATCAGCAACTATTTTGATAAATAGGTCACCTCAGTGTCCCAGTCAACAGGCTGGTGGATGGCTGTACTGTGGGAGATACCAGAGGTTTTTCTTTCATTACAATGAAAATGTATATGAGAATACTTTGGGGTTTTTTTTCAACTAATTTATCTGATTTATTTTATTCATTCCAAAAAAAAGGGATATATCACGTAGCCCAGTCCATCACCTCCTCTCCCTCCAGGACAGATTCTATTATTTGCATTGTGTCGGTACAGAAGCTGTCTGTGTGTGCTTTTACAAACTGTGCTCCTCCTTCTACAATCACACCACATCCCACACACACACACACACACACACACACAGACTCCTCTTTCGCTTTCTTTTCTAATTCATTGGAAGGAATCGCTGTTGTGGTTACTGATGGAATGTTAGGTAATAATTCAGTCAGACAAGGTGAGCAACTATTAACAATAGAATTGTAAAAACATAACAATAAAGCACTTTATGCCATAATGCATGTAATAATTTTACTTACGTTCATGGAATAGTACTATTTTCATAATGTTTCAATACCAACATGAATTGAAATTTTAATCCTGCCAATACTTCGATTTATGAATAACTATATACAAAACTAATGACATTCTCATCAGCCTCAGGTGTACTTTATTTTTAGTGCTAATTTGCTAATTTTAGCATGACAAACATGATGGTTCAATCTGAACCACTGTGTAAGTAGCTTGTCCCTACCCTTGGATTCGACCTATAACAGTGTACCAGGAGCAGACACACCAGACACTTGTTATCATGGTTGCAACACTAAACATATGTTTAAGATTGTGGAAATGGCATGGATTAAAAAATAATAAATATCTGTTTCACATGGCATGAACAAAAATCCTGTATTTTTTCACTGTTTTAGCATGTTAGCTTTTGACATTAGTATTTAGAGAACATTCCTTCTGTTAAATACAACAGAAATAGGTCAGATTACTTTTGTCATAATTATATTTACTACATCAGTTTTAGGGCTACACCTACAGTATAAAATAAAAGCATAAAAGCAGAATTAAATGAATCAAGTCGTAAACTCAATTAAAATTGGAAAGAGAATTGCAGAGTCATTACTAGACAAAAATTATACTATTGTAACAATGTTTTTTATCTTTGAAACAGCAGCCTTAAAATGTCCCATAGGTCCTTTTTGTTGTTGAACAGTCATGCACAAAATACAAAAACAAGGAATGGTTACCATTATTGTGCGCTTGTCTCTGCAGAAAAAAATCTCATTGAGTTTTTTAACAGAAGACAATATGATTCCACAATTTCCAAGTTAAAACAACACAAACAACAGATAGCTAAAGGTGGAGACCAACACACCCACACATGGACAGAGAGTAGCTGAGTCTTATGATTCCCCACATTCTTCTGGAAAAAATACCTATTCGTGAAGTTTGCACAATTAGATGTCTTCAGTTACAGGCATGCACATGCATGCACACATACAAACAACCCTGATGGACTAGGTAAACTCTGAGTAACTCAGTCTTTCTCAGTGAGGATGACTTTAGTGAAACTGTACCTGTGTGAGGACAATAAAAGGTCAGCACCATCAGCCTGTTGAGCTATGTAATGCCAGAGGGCAAAGCCAAATCCACAGTCTAAGCAGGTTTTTAGTGCGTAGTATTTTCATATTAAAAAGTGACAAAATGAGGTACACTTAAACCAGACAGCATGTACACCACAGCAGGAAAAAGGTATATTCAACTTGTTCTGTAGTTTTTTACTCACTGATTTTTTATTTATTTATTTATTTATTTTCTCACACCCACATACAGAATTTGTGCTCGTATTTTCACTTAGTTTTAGAAAAATAACTGATACCATTTACTGATACTGAAATACTGATCTGAGACCAGTGCACCTCTTGACGGGACAGGGCAGCTCAGCTGAGGACGAAATACTTGTCTCTCCTGATGCATTTTATTTTCATCTCTCCCCATTATCACATTCACAGGATGTTTCAAAAGCATGTGTCTCTGACCTTTGCTCTGCTTATTATTAGATGCTGAAATTATTCTGTGACACATAGTTTTCTAGGATTTAAATTTATGTCCTGTCCTTAACCCAATTTTTTATGCCAAGCACCACATTATATGACCTGGGCTTGGGGCAGCTGCTTCCAGTGAAGACACTGAGGTCATGTTCTCAGTATTTTTCAAGGAATTTGTGGGAGGGTTTGCACTTCTCCATGGGTGGAGCAAAAGGGCGCAAGAGTTTACATCAACACTAGCATGCAGTCAGTATCACAAATTCAATGTGTTTCACCCCATACATTTAAACAGTTGTATCCCCATCTCTTTTTTTGTACAGAGATGACATGGAAAAGAGAGAAAGAGAGAAAAATTGTAATTACATACAACAACAGGCCTCAGCTGGACCTGAACCAAGGACATTGTTGTTCATGAATGTCAAATACTCATACCATGAATGTAAACTTTGTGTAAAGAACCACAGGAGGACCTCTTGAAATAACCAATCCCACATGGAGAACCAATATAGGTTTTGAGATATTTTTTAATGCCCTCATATTGTTCAAATCTTGTGAATTAAATATGAACAAGTCCAAATACTTTTTTTAAAAGAATGCTTTTTGAAAGTTTTTGAGGTGGTTGAGCTTGTTGACGAAGCTTAGACTCTCATTTTTCTTAAATTCAAGCTACTGCCCTGCCTGTGTTCACACTTCAGCACATGAACTTGGACTTTCAGGCCTGCTGAGCGTAATGTGCTAACCCTGCACTGTATGCATATGCTGGCTTGTGCATGTGCAGACACATGCAAACACACACAGACAAGATGAAGAATGAACAATCCACAGTGTAAGAGTGATGTAGATGTGACATTTTCTGGCTTAAACCTCAAACTTTCAGGGTTTATTTCTGTGTACAGAGCAAAGACTGCAGGATCTAACCCTGAGATACCATGAATGCAAAACTTCATCAAAAGTGCCATCAGTCATCCCTCATCATGAAAGTATGAAGTACGAATGCATGACAAGTGACAAAAAGAGAACAAAAGAAACTGTAGGAACTTATCAGCAGTGTGACTTGGGTGTGCCAAGATGTAAGCATGTAGGAATTTATAAAAGGTGGAGGGGAAAGAACTTCATGAAAAGGGGCAGAAAATAATTACATCCCAAAAAATTAATATAACAATTTCCCCATTTATCCCTTCCACATGTGATATTTAGGCATGTGGAAGATTTTATTTATTTTCAAGGGGTTTTGTGTTTTCCACTGCTGAGACATCTGCCATGAGCAGTTTTTTGTTTTCTTTTTCCCTAGAGACTACATTCTTTAAATTTAAAATAATCTATTATGACCATATGGTGGATACTTTCTTTGGAAGAAAACAGTCCAGAGCTGTTGTGTCTTGGCTGTCAGATATGTATCTACCTTGGTGGGTGCACATTTGATGTTTTGGTTTTGATGATGGTAATGGAAAGCAGGGACCAAGAAAGAATGATTAGAAGTGGAGTGTTTGTGTCTGTTTGTTAATGTCCTGGCTTCAAATGCAGAGGTGGGAAAATTTTTCCAAAAAGCCAGTCTAGCCCATAAGTGTTTGTACTGGGAATTTGCACATTAAGATAATGTAATTTACAGACCTTGCTGTGGACAGTTTCTTGGTGGAAAACACTCAAAATGTGTTCGTGTTTTGTCTACCTGCTGTGCTGTCTACCTCAGCTGCAAAAGAAAGATTAGAAATCAGAATATCTACTGATGTTATTTTTCAAAAATGTGCCATGTGTGCCAGGCCCCGATAAATTTTAATTCTGTCCAAATCTCAAGTCAGACATTGTCTCTGCAGTGTTTTTAGGTTCACATTGTACTGTGGAGTCAGGAACATCCAGTTCTCCCTGAGTCATTTTTGACACAGAAACACAGTTACAGTTAACTTACTTATCCGACCTGTCGAGTCCTACATCACGCTCCCACCCTACGCTCCAAGACACCACGTCTCGTGCTCTGCTTCCCATACAGACAGAGTTAGCGAAGCCTAAGCGGATGTGTGTTCAGACTTGAAAGGCTTACACCTATACTAATATAGAAACCATCCATGAAATAATAGCTGTCACATCACCACTGCCTTGTTTCGGCAGCCAGTTCCCGGCTGCAGCACCCGGCACTGCCTCGCTTTGCTTCACTGGCTGAGAGAGCAAGGAGGGCAGGGCTGCAATGACAGACACGATTGTGTGCGTGCATGTGTGCAGGTTAGGTTACGTTAGGGTTTTGCACAAGCTCTTTATAATACCGTGTTCTTTGCCTCCAGATCTGTCAGAGTCAAGAGAACATGCATGTTACTAAAGCTTAGACATATAGAATGCTTAGAATGCTGCACTAAGGAATTTTGGCACAAACATTTCTTTCGGGTTGAAAGAAAAGCTCCATCATTTATCTCTGGACAAAAATGATTATAAATATATTAAAGAATGCACAAAATACGCTATATGGTACATAGGTTAATGATGATACAAAGTGAATCTAATGAACAAGGTTGTACAATGTGTGATTTTTTTTTTTGGCACCTATAATAGGCGTGCTTTGTTCCACCTTCAATTACCATGGCCTCTTGCCATCAGTGTAAATGAATAAGAGTTCCCTGGAACTGACAAGTATTCACTGTCCAGAAAAACACTGCACTACTGTGTTTAAAAAGTAGTCAATATTGTACATGAATTGCTTTCACAAGGCATTGTGGGATTCCAAGCTATGTAGGACTGCCCGACGACATGAAAAACATAGAGGTCAAAAGTTGAAAAAAAAAAAAAGTACTTTATGCAAATGAAGGTGAAATTCAACTGGAGGCTCCAAAGAGATTTGCCAAATAGGAAGTTTAGTCTTAACTTGCAGTAGATGAATGTAGAAGAGATGATCATTATTGCATTTTCTGGGATCTCTCTTTTATATGTTACTTACCTTCACAATTATAGGTACAAACAAAAAAAGTGCTGCTCCGCACTAAGGCTTATAAATTGGAGAATGATGTAAGATGCAAAGTTTGCTCACTAGTGAGCCGCTCGCTAGCTTGTAAGCATTGACGCACCTGCAGCATTGAATGAGAAGTGGCAAAGGTGGTGTGTCACAATTTGTTTGGCGCAAATATTCTTAACCAAAACAAACTGCATTGACTCATTTTTCAGCAACTTTTCAGCAGACTGCACTTTCCTCTGATGACTTTGTATTTTCTTTCATAACAAATTTCATGACTGCTTCATGGGTGCATGTAATGTTCAGGACAGTGATACTGTCTATATAGTAACTCTTCCCTGGATCAGTGCTAACTTGCTAGACACTCAAGGTCTTTTAACATGGGACATTTATTTGTGCAATTACTTTGCACATCAAATTTTTTTTTCGAAATGTTGTTTTTGTTTTACTTTCACACACAACACGAATATTACATGGCCTAAAAGTGATGTAACTTTTCTTTGGGAGTAGGTTGATCAAGCAGGTCAACCTTTTGCACTGCAAATAAAGGCATCACAATCATACAGACTGCCAGAAGCTGCTCTGGGTCAAAGGATCCAGGTAGTGGCCCTCTGCCTCCTCAGATGCAGCACTAACACCCAGACAAATCCAGATCCAAGACAATGAGCTATAATGTGGATTAGCTGTAGAGTTGGATTTTGATTCTCTGTGCGTTCATAAGTAGTAGAGTCTGACTCACCAGATGTAGACCGTGGGCCTGTGTCTCACATTCTCCACCCTCTCTGCTTCCTGCAACCTCCGAGCCAGCAACCTGCACGCTGAAAATGACAAGATCTGAAGATTTGAATCGTGCAATCACACAGTTGACATATGTCTTTTGCGGTTTTTTGTGTGGCGATTTCTTTGCAGGGAGCCATTTTAATGACTGATTGCCTCCCCACATGCAAATGTTCCAGTAAAAACAAGACACTATTTTGCAGGAGCACCATTGCTGCATCTTGGGCTTCATGTTGCTCAAGATGATTGTGACTGGTTTGAAGAAACACAAACAAGCTAGAGCAATTTTTTTCCCCTATTGCAGAATGATAATGTGTGCAGCCAGACCTATCTCCAGCACTGATACAGCACTGCTTGGCTATGCAACTCTAGTAGCAGTATAAACTACATGCAGTCCTTTAGTGTTAATACCAAAAACATTGCTCAGTGGATCTTTAACTAGAAATGCAGTGTGAAGCATAGCATGTTGCTGTGCCTGTGGTTAAATATACCATGGGTACTGACTTAAATCTGTAGTTAAACTGTCAACTGTGATTGAGGTATGTTGAAACAAGCTTTTAATGCACACCTGCCGGCCAATCAGAAACAAGTGTTTTCTGTTGCAATGAGTGAAAAATGTCGCACATTAAATTATATAATCTCTGTTTAACCCTTTGCCCTTGTGCCTGCTTCCCCTTGTAACAGTAATTCATTTCCTTGTGGGAAGAGCTTGTTCCTTGTCACACCCTGGCTCTCCTCTTCCTCCTTTTGCACACACACACACACAAACACTGAGAGGAGAGAGAGAGAGAGAGAGAGAGAGAGAGCTGTCAGTCTTTAGTTGATTATCAAGTGGACAGTGGACAACAACCAAATTTAGGTTATTAATTTGTTATAGGTTTGTTTCACCTGTGTCAGTCTATTCAGGTCAAGGTTTTCAAATATGAGTAATTGACAAAAAACGCACAATTGCACTAACTGCATTTCAAAAACTAAATGTACTTTTTAATTCCACTGCATCTGTAATTAGATGATTGATAGATGTTCCATAAAGTCTACTGTTATTATGTCTGCAGTGCTCAATACTTGTTGTGGAAGAGTTGTTAATTCAGTTAGTGAACTGAACTGCATCATACTCAGAGGTGTTTCTAATATTCTGCCTCCCTCATAATTACCAAGGGAAAAATGACAAACACCTCTCAGTATAATGTACTGAGATTTTGTATTGAACTTTACAAATATGTACTGCTGCAGTCTCAATGCATTATTGTAAAATTCTTTATTAATGCTCTATTAGAAAGTGAGAAACCTATAAATATTAACACAAATCTCAAGAATTGATCATAAATGGATTTTGATGTAGATGTAGATGTATATAGTAGTATAATATCATGCTGGAGGAGGATTTTCCACAACCTGGCGACTCAAAATTCTTACGGACAAGTAATAAATTGTGCCTCATCAGAAAGTGGCAGACAACTATTAAACACATAAAAGTCTGGGCAATAATGTTTCATTAGTAACACGCCACAGCTGTTGTTAAGGATAATGACTGTAGGCTTGAAAAGTTGCCACTTGTTGTCTCCGCCAAATTTGAAATGAAAATTGCAACACACACACACACACACACACACACACACACACACACACACACACACACTGGACCACCCCGCCCCGGTCCCGCCCAGCGGCCCGACCCCGTGGAGAACAGACAGCGGATCATGTGACAGCCGCAGTTTCTAAACGACAAAAACTGAGAGACACACACACAGAGAGAGAGAGAGAGTCAGAGAGAGAGAGAGAGTTTCGTAACTTAGGGAAGTTTTGTGGAGCCATCGATCACTGGACCGTCTTGTTTTTTTTCTGAGCCTGATGTCAGTGACACGGCGGAGGCCTGATCGTCGCCTGCGTCACTTTTTCAGCGGACTTGTCTAATTGAGTTTATCGGGAGCCTTTGCCGCTCAGCAAGGCAGCTGTGAAACTACCGTCTCTCCT
The DNA here is from genome assembly GCF_001640805.2 of Lates calcarifer. Taxonomy (NCBI): domain Eukaryota; kingdom Metazoa; phylum Chordata; class Actinopteri; family Centropomidae; genus Lates; species Lates calcarifer. The sequence goes on along the minus strand of NC_066837.1, from coordinate 15,063,318 downwards.
CCCCGGGAATAGACCGTATACTCCATCTGAGAAGTAAGTCTGACTGTGATCTGGACCTGACAGTTTGTCCGAGCTGGTTCATACGGTGACCCCGGCGTACTGTTCTTATTTCTTATCGGATGTACTGTGGTATAAAGCCTTTAAGTGCTGCCTAGTCTTTAAAAAGCGTAAAGCGCTGGGAGATATATGTTGTATCAAGGCAGACTTCAGTATGGGAAAGAGAAACAGTCCCTAACTTCAGAGTTGCGCGTTCAGTTAAATGAGATCAAGCTGCTTGTGTGTAATTTTGTGTCTGATTAATGAATTACCCATTGACTCAAAGTTGTCTTTATGGCGGTGCTTTAATTTTTGTGAGTTCGGCGCGTTCGGGACTTAATATACATTTCATGTTATAAAAATGAAGAAAATTTGAATTGAATGGTCTTAACACTGGCTCATAACTGTTGTAACCCGATAGTAGAGCAGCAGAGAGACAATGCTATTTTTAGTCCTTAGAGCCTATTATATAACATTTTATTGTTAATTAGTTGAAATAAAAATGTGGTCAAATACGGGTTATTGAGGGAGAAAAAAAGACTCTGAGTTGGCTCTTCTGTTTTTTTGTGTTCACAGCCTGTGGCCGTTTAATGTGATTTGAAATCTGGTTTAAGATGTAGATGTAAGTATTTATTAGCCTAATTGATATGAAAGGTTAGGTCTTGATTTAATCACTCAGAGTTCAGTCTATGAAATGTCATTAAACAGTGAAAATGCCCATGTGACGTTTTTACCCATTTTACTTTGTTAAAAACGTGAAGATATATCGTTTTAAATATAAATATAAGTTAGGAAATAAAAACAAAAATGTATAATACTATACATTTTCCTTCAGAAGCTGGAACCCAGGAGTATTTGTTACTTTTGCTAGATTAAACAGCAGAAAAGTTTCATTGATTATGAGAATTGTTGCAGATTTCTTGTCATTTAACTCACTGATTGATTCATTGATTGATTGCTGACCAGTTGTTGAGGCTGTAGGTCAGATTTTGACGGGCTGTCAGTAAAGGTGGCATCTACTGCTGATGCAGTATCAGCGGGGTGAGAATGAGAGACGACGGTCAGCGTTATCAGAACTGAGTGCAGTGTAATACACAGAGAGGAGTGTATTTGACAGGTGTGTATGTGTGCGTGCGTGTGTGTGTGTGTGTGTGGGTGAGGGAGAAAGATTCAAACACTCAGTCACACCTGAGCCTCTCTGTCCGTGCACTCTCATTTCACTACATCCTTTACAATATACCTCTCTCTCTCTCTCTCTCTCTCTCTCTCTCCCTCTCTCCCTCTCTCCTCGTCTCTCTGTGTGTGTTTCTCTGTCTCTCCCTGTTTCCTGTGCTTTGTTTCAAGGCTGAGGCTTGCGTCACACATTCCACTTGGCATATGAAGCCCTTATCCTGTTTAGAGCCTGGAGTGAGAGAGAAAGAGGGAGAAAGAAGGGAGGAGAGAGGGATGTGGATGTGGGGGGTGGACGGGTGGAATGAAGTTGATCTCTCTGTCTTTGCCTCTCTGTCTTACTTTATACTCTCCTCTTACTCAAGAAAAGAAGAGAAAGTTGAGCTGACCTCTCTTTTTTTCTGTATTTATTTCTTATTTATTTGTCTCACCATTAGGGCAGTACACACTTATGCACACACACGCCCCAAATACCCCACCCACCCCTACACCTCTTTTCCTGAATCAACATGCTGATGTTATCTGGTGGAACAAAATGCGCAAGAGTGTGTACATCATACACACAACACAACACACACACACACACACTCGCACACACTGCTCAAAGGGCATGTTCTAGGGAACATTAGGGCTAAACATTAAACCCTGGGATGCTGAAGAGTCGGTGATTCTCCATTAGAAGTTAAGGAAATAAGGACACCGTGGTCCACAGACAGCCATAAACTTAAAAAGCTGTAACTCGTTACACAACTTCACATGCGTGCCAGCACCCGCACACACTCACACAGCCATGTAAAAGCGCACACACACTCAGACTTGCGCGCTTGTGCAGTGTGTCTGTTACCGCTCTTAAACCACTGGATTGAGCCACTGTGACTGTGTAGCTCTTTCTTACCCCCTCAACCCTCCCTATGTTTGAGGTTCATTGAAGTTTTGTCATATTTTGGTTGAAACCCACTTCGTTTTCTTCCCCGTTTCTGTCTCCTGCCTTGTTCTTTCCACTTCCATTTTGACATAGTTTGGTCAGAGCGGCTGTTTTCTTTGCCCTTTCTCTCCTTCCATTCTCCCCCCCTCTGTCCTCTCATTCTTTGGGTAGGGAGGTGCAGTGTGCGGAGGGAAGGAGGAGGGGGGGGGGGGGGGGGTCAGACAGGAAACCGCAGGCCCCCTGCAGCAGCACCCCCCATTTGGCTTCACTCTCCTCTTCCCTCCTCCTTCTCTTCTTTACACCCCCCGACCCATCACGCAGTGTGGAAATAATAACAGTCAGACTAAACTCTGAGGGCTTCCGCTTCTCTCTCTCCTTCTCTCTGGCAGCCTCTCTTCTCTCCTTCCCTCTGTCCTCAGTCGTCTGGAAAGCCTCAAAACTCTGCTCTCTTTGACAAGTTCGGCCTGGGTGCATGTCCATGTGCGTGTGTCTTTGTCAGTGTGTGAGCCTTATGTCAACCCCCCGTGCGTCTTTAAATGTGTGTGTACCCGTGTGGATGTGTGTGTGATGATGGATCCTGTTTCCTCTCCCCTGCTGACGGCCCCCTCTGGCTTCCCCCCGAGGTCTGCAGGCCCGCAGCCCCACAGCCTGCCTGAGAGGAGTGGAGAGGGTTTAACGTGCCTGTATATGTCTGTATATGTGCGTGTGTTTGGGGGTGGGGGGTAAAAAGGACGGGAGGGAGTGGGGCTAGGGTAGCTCAGATGAGGGAGTAGGAAGCCAAAATAAGAGGATAGGGGGCTTCGGCAGGGGCCTTAAAGTGAGAGGAGTCAAAGTCAGAGCATGTGAGGCGAGTCAGGAGTAGGAAGTGAGGTAAGGGGGTTGAAATAAGGGAGCAGGGAGGTACATTTGGGGGTGAGAGTTTGAAAGTGGGAGTAAAGTCAAGTGGGTTGGGGGGGGCAACACAGGGAGTGCGGTGAAGTGAGCTCAGAAAAAGGAAAAGTTAAACGCTGGAATATAAGCTTGCCACCTTGCTGAGTCATGTAATTGGGATCTTAAGTGAAGATTAATTTAAACAGAGACCAACCAGCTTGTTCCCCTAAGGTGTGTAAATAGGTGAGAGCGTGTGTGAGACAAGGTACGTGACGTTCTACTACTGTAAGCTATGAAGCGTGCTAGTGCTCGAGGGCAATTTGTGATCAAAATGACAGTTGTGTAAGACAGGATGGGTGGGGGTGTGTGTGTGTGGGGGGGGTGACTGGCAAGGTAAAAGAGGTGATAGAGAAAGAACAGTAAAAAAGTCAAGAGCAGGGAACTGAGGGCTCTGAGTGTGTGTGTCTGAATGTGTGTGTGTGTTGCGGCGTGTTCTTGGACAAAGCTGTTGTCTGGAGGTTTCTGGTCTCTCTGGTGATCTCATCTTCTCCAGCCTGTTGCCATTAGAGTGTGTGTGTGTGTGTGCGTGTCCGTACAGCCCCGTTTATGTCTGTGTACGTTTAAGCATGTGTGTGTGTCTGTAATAATTTAGTCCTTTAGTGATTTAGTGTGTGTATTCTGTTGAGCTAGCAGAAACTTGGTGTGCGGCTTCAAGTGTGTGTATAAGTACATGTGTGTGTGTGTGTGTGTGTGTGTGTGTGTGTGGTTGAGTCGGTAGCCAGGGACTCCAAGCCACAATATTTTCCCCTTCAGTCATGTTGTTTTATATCATTCATAGAGAGGGAGAGAAAAAGAGTGCGGGGTGGTTGTGTGGTTCAGATAAATACAGTAGTAAAGACGTGAGTGATTGTGGAGGAGCAAGCGGGGGAGAGGTGTAGAAGAAGATCTGGAGTCCAAGGGTGGAGAGAGAGAGAGAGAGAGAGAGAGAGAGAGAGAGAGAGAGAGAGAGAGAGAGAGAGAGAGAGGGGTGTAGGAAGTGTTTGCTGAGTGGGTTGGGGTTGAGTACACAGTAGCTCTACTGACCCAGAAGGACAATATTTGCAGACCACACTTGACATGCACAAACACACACACACCCACATGTAGTGCACAAGGAGAAAATACTCCTCAACAACCCAGGTGGGGCTACTACTTATTTACCAAATAGGTGCAGTGCACACTGGTTCCTTCACTTCACAGTGTGAAAGCCCTCAGAGTTTTCATCTGTAAAACCTTTAAATGCTCAGACGGAGCAGAGGTGCAACAGCTGTCTGTTTTCTATCTCACACATAGAGTTTGTTGTCCCCTAGAAGATCGGTTTGTCCCGTTAGCGATGTTCGCCTCAAAACATCCAACATTATAAAACCCAGTGATATTCAATTTACAGTCACATAAGATATTAAAAAAATCTCCAGCTGCAGACCGTCATTCATCTCCTGAGACCTTACGGTTTGTGGAGTTGTGCTAAAGAAGATGCTGCGCAGCTGAATTAATTTTTATTTCCTGCAATTGTCTAAATTTTCTGCGACTCATTGTATTTATTCTTTTATGATCCACCCCGAGGGAAAGTTTGACTTTTTCACAAGGACGGTCTCCCCACACTTACCATCCTGTTGTCACATGTTGCCTGATAACTCTCCTTTGTTCACTTCCCTGTGTGGTAAACCCCAACCACCTGGCAAACACCCCCCTCGCAAACAACAAACAACGTTAATTATTTGCTACATGCTGCTTGCTATGACCCAAGTCTCTGTCACCATCACCCAAATTGCTCTGTGTTTACTCAAACCAATGACAAGCACGATTAACCCACTAAGCAGCGCGTCTTTGTGCCTCAGACTGCATAAATCAACTTCTCCTCCTTCTTGTGAGCACGCTGTTGAGGGCAGACACTGCATGGCAGGTGAACTCTGTGAGGAATGGTATGTTCCCATGACTGTTCTTTGAAGGATACTTGTACAATGAGTGCCTCAGGGGTTTCTTCAATCATCTGTGAGAGGTTGTCTAAAAGATAATTACAACAGTTTCTTTAGCATGTTAACAGAGTGTACAGTTAATTTGCATGTACAAGTTAATTTGCACATAAAGGTACTCATGTGTGCACAGGTAAACAAAGAAACTGTGAATCTCCCTTGAGCTGAGCCCAACCCTGCAGTGATGAGAGAATTTGCATTTATTGTATTTAGAGGAGTTTAGAGGAGGCTCTGACTCGCTCATGATTGAATGTACAAATGTATATTTGTCTTTGATGGGATTCTTTTTGTTGTTGTTGTTTTAGCTGCACATCACCTCATAAAACTGGATTGTGAGTTAAATGTTTTTGTTTATCAGGCTACAGATTTTCCAAAAAAGGAGAAATATCTGGTAATTTCCAGATCAGTTTTACACCTCTATGCAACCTGTATTATCAAAACCAACAGAAACAACAGCGGTTTAAGAAACGTTAATGTTGCCGCCCACGGGCAAAGAAAGGTATTGCCAACTAGCTATATGCCAACTATTACCTTCCTTGCCTGTAGATGGCGCTCACAGGCTTGTTCATATTGACAGGTCAAAACTACTTCTTTGTTGATAGGTGGCACAAGTTGATGTAGTGAAATGATTAGTCAATTACGCCATTAGTCAATTAACAGGAAATTAATCATCGACACTTTGAGGAAGCGATTCATTAATCTAAAAGAGAAAATGTCAAATGTTTGCTGTGTTAAGTGCCTCTGATGTGAAGGCTATAACACAATATAATGTAGTTGAAAAGCAGCTATCAGGACATTTTAATGTATATAAATCAGCAATTATAGCTTCCTCTATTAAGACGTATTTTATGTAATTACAGCTGTGTTTTACTATATCGTTATTCATTATCTGTTTATACACCAGCCTCCATTGATGGGTGTCCACATGCAAGCAGTTGTTGATACATACATTAACAAACTTACATCTACTTCCAGCTACATTATAATGTGTTATAAACCATTTTTTCTTTATCTCCTTGCAAATGATAAATAGGAAAAGTGTTTAGAGTGCTTAGAGTTGGGGTTTGGACTTCTGACAGAATTTCCTTTCACTCTGGACATTTTGTGATTAATCAACAACTGACAGATCAATTTGTAACAAAGCTGTGAGGCTGATTTACGTTGTGTGGGCATGTGCTCTATTGTTTTCCATCAATGACACTTTGTCTCCTGGCTTGCACATATGATTAGTTATGAGTCAGAGATGTGTCTCTTGCACAAGTCCTACTCTTTTAATATAAGTACCTCCCTGTATTACTGTTTTGGAGGCTGAGGGGAAATTTTAAAATAAAAACAAAGGATGGAGGCAGGGATTGGGGATTTCCACGATGGCCACTGATTTTTCTGAATTTCTTATTGCTGTAGGGAAAATACCTGTACAGGCTGAGAGGCTGAGAAGAAGTTTCCTCTTTTGTCCTTTTCTTGTTTCGTGATCTATCTCTTTGTGCTTCATACCTGCTCTTATTGTCACCTCTGTGTGTGGATCACAACCACAATAGAACAACTGCTTGACCTCCAGTTGAACTACAATACAATACAAACCCGGATTAGAAAAAAACACACCCTTAAAGACATATGCACATACACACACACACACACACACACACACACACACACACACTCACACACACAGTCCAGCCCTGCCTGCAGTCTCTTTGTTTCTTTGGAGCCGGGCGAAGGGTGAGGCTGTAGTCGTCATGTTCACACCCTTCCTGACCCAGTAAGCAAGCATCCTGCTCTCCTATTGGTCTGCTCCCCATCTGGATTGGGGAGTGCGCGTGTGTGTGCGTGTGTGCATGCGTGTGTGTGCGTGTGCGCTAGGGTGTGACGGCCTGTGTTCTTGCCCATTTGTTAATAATTAAAGGCTAACTTGTCTCCAGACTGTGGACTTTAATCAGGTCACACACACACACACACACACACAGTCTCCCACACAGGCTCCCTTAGGGTACATTCTTTGACAGTTCATGTTGCCTTAATGCTCCAGTGATCACACACACACATGCACACAATCACACTCATAAACACACTCATTTAGGCACAAACACAGAGTCATCGCAGCTGCACCTGGTTATTCAAAGCCAAGGTAACTGGAACCGCCTTTGAAACCTCACACGCTTTTCATCCAAACACTTGACAGGCCTCCGTAGGTGGTTTGTTTGTGTGTGTGTGTGTGTGTGTGTGTGTGTTTGAGGTGCCACTGACTAGTCTTTGACACTGGGCAGTTTCTAGCCACATCACACCTGGAACTGGCTGTGTGTCTCGGAAAACGACCAGCTGTAAAGTTGCCCGTAGCGTTGTTTCAAAGTGTCAGGCATTTTCAGGCGACACCCCCGCCGTTAAGTGTTGTGTTTTTGCACAGTCTGACAAAATGTCAGAGGGGCGTAATTGATTTGTCACCATGACAGATAGAGAGAGGAGAAGAGCTGCTGGTGGAAATGGGAGGAGGAGGCGTGTAAACTGACAGAAAACAATATTTTTATGGCTATTGTCTGATGTGATTTACTGGAAGTGGAGGGTGCTCAAACACTTGAGACTCTTTCTCGTCACCTATACTTAACTACAGTCTAGCCTCTCTGTCTACTTTAGGTGATTTACTTTTAATCACTTCCCAAGGTGTGTGCCTGCATGAGTTGTTGAGCAGTTTGGCTGTTTTTTTTTTCTTGTGCTTTGGAAATAACCTTTTTTTTTATACATTACTGATGATATTTTTAGATGAAAACAAGGCAAATAAACAGGGTTATGGACAGTGGTGGAATGCAACTAAGTACATTTACTCAAGTACGGTACTTAAGTATAATTTTGAAATGCTTTGCAGCATCTAAAAAACATATAAGATTAAAATTACAGCGCATTAATAAAGATTAAACCAGTGGTCTGCAAACTTATTGGCCTGTGACTGCTCAAAAAAACACCCTCATAATGGAGTATTACTATATTGTTGTACTGGTATCTTTACATAAGTAAAGGATCTGAGTATGTCCACCACTGGCTATGTGAGTTTAGTCTGTAAATGTGTTATTATGTATTAACTGTGTGTATTAATGTCTGTTTGTGTGTGTTTTATTTTGTAGGAGCCTGGCCTGTGCAGCCATGCTGATGTATGATTACCCTCTGAAGACAGACATGGAGACGGTAAGGCACGTGTGTGTTTGTGTACATGTAGCTCTGGGTGCTTGTGTGTGTTTTCGAGTGCTCCCATCATGCCTGTACGTGTTTTTTTTGTTGTTTTTTTTGATGCCATATAGTATCTCTAACTGAGACAGACACATACACACACCTGTTCACACACCTACACACACTCCTGCTACGTGTCTAGACACACTGGTTCCTACATTCCGGTGCTTCCTGGACAAACAGGCTGCTGTACAGTGGATATTTGCATACAATGGGTACACACACTGTTAGGCAGCAGGCTAATGAACTCACACACACACACATGCGCACTGTACTGTGAGACACAACGATTATCTGCTCCCAACCAGAAATGGGTTTAAAATTTTTTGGCTGGCTGTAGTTGTTTGTGTGGCAGAAACATGTTTTCCCTGTTATTGAATGCAGAGCGGAAATTTTTTAACTCTCTGCTCTTTTGTCCTCCTTCACTGCTTCCTTCTTCTGTATCCTCTATTTCTCTCTCGCTCACAGTCATTCTACTCTTCGTTAGTGAAAACCCCGGAGCCGTACGGAGTGATCTTCCCCCATCCCTCACCCCTCTACCACAGGCACATGCACGCGTTCACCCAGTCCCACACCCCCAGCAACCCCACACACACCCAGCTGGAGCCGGTGGACCTGTCGCTCAGCAAGCGCTCCTCCTCCAGCTCCTCATCCTCCTCCCCTCCCTGCTCCTCCGCTTCCTCCCCGGTCTCCTCGCGCAGCTCCCCGCCTTCGCCTTACAGCATGGCGAGCCGCGCCTCCCCCCGCTGTTCCCCACCGCACTCCCAGCTGCGCTCCTCGCCCTCCCACACCGTCCCACCGCCCACCCCCTCGCTTCCTTATCCTGCCATGGTGGCTCCACTCATCAGCTCGGGCTCAGGGGTCATGGTGTCTCCGGTCATGGTGCCTCTGTCAGTCCTCTACTCCTCGCCTCTCCACCTGCACCAGCCGATAATGGTGAGCCCACCTGTCGCCTGTGATGACGACCATCATCGGAGCAGGGAGCACAAGACAGGTGAGACCTCACTGATTGTTTTACTCAGTTTAATTTTTACTTCTATTTAAATTAGATCCAGTTGATTGATTTAAGCTTTATTGACATGACACACTGTATATTTTGCTAGTGCCAGATGTCAAACTCTCTCCTTTAAACATACATACATTGTTTTACCGAAAATGAGGAAGTGCTAGTTTCGGCAGATGCTTGTTTCTTAGGGAAGCCATGTTTTTTTTTTTGTTCTGTTTTCTGTGGTCAGCCAGAGGTCACAGAGGTCACCATCTCTGACTCTCCAATCTGTCATATAGTCGTCATATGAAGTCAGAGAGGACAAACTGCATACATCAGATACATTTTATCATAGTGTTTGCTCACAGTTCTCGTCCACTAAAAGACTTTTTTTTTTCAATCAAATTAAATGCGTGACTAAGAGCCTACAGCCGTGCTAACAGCTCTGTGAGGCTGTACAGCAGCGCTTTGAGCTAAATGCTAAATGCTAATGTCATAAAGCAAGGTTTTGGGCAAAAGGTGTTCAAAAGGAGAAAAGTAATAGATGCAATAAATACAGAATGTTAATGTGAATATATCCTGACCATACTGACCAGTTCACATCTGTTTATTGTTTTACCATCCACCCAGTTCACTCTACGAAGCCCCTGGAGCTGCGAGGCGACGCCCACGACCTGCACAAGCCAATCAAAACAGAGCCTTGCCCCGAGCTCGCTCATGACCTCCACAGCAGCCATGAGATGAAATCATCGGTCATCAGGATACAGCATGAGTACGAGTGAGCGACACCCCAACACACACTCATGCAGATTTTGAAAGAAGCACCAAAAGTTTCTCAAGTTTCAGTGTCTGCTGCAGCGCTTCCCTTTTAACTTTATATGGAAGTGGTGGTCAGAGACTTGTTTTCCACTGAATCCCTATCTGTTTCTGTTGTGATTGTGTTCTTTTTTTGTTTTGTTTTTTTAAGGCAGGTACAGTCCCAAGACTAGGGCTGGGTATCGTTTGAAATGTTTTGATACCAGGATTTAGGTCCTGATACCAAAACAGTCCGTTTTGTGTTATCATTGTACAATGGCTCTCAAACTTTAGGGTGGGCAGGGCCAGGGGTGAGGTAGGGACATGAAGTACTTGTAAAATTAAATCAAGTTTATTCTTGAAGAAACAACAATCAATAAAGAGTACTTAACAAGATTTATTCTGACAGCAAAACCACAAAAAAAAAAAAAAAAAAATCAGGTGATGCGCGTCAATCCAACACATTAGTTCAATCCAAGACATGACAGATCCTATCCTATCCCATGACATATCCTGCTCTCAGTCAGTTTACTGCCATTGCCAACTGTCACTTTTGTGCACAAAGCTTGTTTGGGCAAAATTGAACTTTTCACGCAGCAGTAACTATTGAGAAACATATCCATAGTTTCTGCCACAGTGATTAAAAAAATGTATTCAGTTTACATGGGGTAAGACACGCTTCTCAAATGTATGACATTTTAATTTTGTCTTAGAATGAAGGATACTGAATAAAGAGAAAAAAAAGAAATTATCAAAACATATGATTTAAAACGCAGTTGTTTCAGTCCTGAGTGTGCAATGGGACTTTTTTTGGTTTGTTTTTTTGGAAGCACCTGAATTATTTTGTAGATAAATTACTTTCATGCAAATAACAATTTTACACAATTAGTGATCAGTAATTTGTTTGTCTCCACAAAAGTGCCACTATAACTCACCAGCAGTGTTATTGGTCACCCAGGAAACAGGGAAGCACATGTATAAAAATATATGTGCATGTAAAATCCATTTCCTATCTAATAAATGGAAAAAATGCCCAAACACACTTTCAAAGAGGTTTGATGTTCTTAGACAACTTTTAACTGATGTTTTCACTGTGTTGAAAAGCTCTTTGGGCAAATATCCAAAGGTTGCAGTTATGAGGCGGTCTCTCCACGCTCTGTTGCCTCCTTTTTTCTTGTGCAGTGGGAATGTGGGCGACCTTAAGTCAACTTTAGAGAGCACTCAGAGATGAGTTTCTAATTTACAGAGATAACACAGGACCAGTAACACAACAAACCACTGTGAACGCCACACAAATGCGATTTTATACGCTGACTGTACCGTATGACATAGGCGTGTCAGATTCCTTCATTCCTCTGTGGCGTCTTTTATTCTCTTATTTCCAGTCATGTCTGCACCTCTCGTCGCAGCTCCTCACCGTGTCTCCTTATCGCCCTTCACCCCGAGCTCATATCAGTCCTCTCATTCCCGTCACCTCCTCCATTCCTTTTCTCATCTCTCCTCTCCTTCTCCTCCTTCCCTCGCTTGGACGCTTCCTGTATTTTTTAGCGCTCATTGTCCGGCATCTCCCATTCCTTCTCGACCTCCCTTCCTGTTCCTCCTCTCCCTCCACGTCCTCTCCTTCTCCTCCTCCTCCATCGTCTGTTTTGTACCCCAGGCGTTTCATCTTTTGCAAAGTAACGGCTTCTCCTCAAAGAAATAAAAGCAGGTCATTTATAGATGTAATAAGTCAGGGAATGCTGCCAGTTAATTCTTGCTTGTGTGTGTGTGAATGAAAGTTATTATATTGTAACCACACACACACACACACACACACACTCATACAAGTCTTTCATTGTAGTTATTAGGGTGGTTGCCATCACAGGCTGCAGTTGTCACTATGCCAACTGTGAAATAATTGGACCCTTAAGAGAAAAGAGAGGGTGTGTCTTTATCTGTCATCATCTCCTCCTCTGAACACAGACACACATGAACAATGTCTATATACTGTATGTATATGGTAAATAGGTCAAGTTTGCTCAGAGTGTATAATAATGGGTTGTTCTATGTGCGTGTGTCTATGTGTGTGTGTGTGTGTGTGTGTGTGTGTTGTATCGCAGGGGATTTTCTGCACATTCCTTTTCACAGAACTGATCTGTGAGGGATTCATATTTCAACACTCGACACCTGCTCTCAACTGCCACTTACACACACACACACCCACACGCACATCAACACACACTTGTACACACACACTCTTTAATGACGACTCTTTAAGTGTGGAAAGACAACTCCGTCTTGTTTTCTTTTTCCTGACTGTAAAACACTTGAAAATGTTGCTTTTTGTCCTCTCTTCTCATCTCATTCCCATTCTTTTGTGTCCCACTCTGTAACAGTTTGGTGACTTTTGTGTTATACTTTTGCACAGAATAGCTTTATTTATTACACAAAGCACACACACACACACACAAGTGTTAGAGACCTAATCTGCTTTGGGCTCGTTGAAGTTTGGGTGCGTGTGACTGGACAGAGTGTTGCAAAGTTGTATCTACTGTTTCACAGTTTTTACAGGTTATTTTTCAGATTTTCACCAGTTTTAATCTGCAGAGCTCAGATAGAGTTACATCAAATTCCACTGAGTGAATTGTTTAAATGACAAAAAAAAAAAAAAAGGCAAGAGGTGAAAGGACAAAGCAAAGGCGTGGTAGACTGGAAAAGGCGGGAGGTGTTTTTTCAACTTCCTGACTGGTAAGAAGTTGTTATTGCACTGGGGGAGAAGCTGCAGCCAAATTAAACTCGCATTTAAGATTTCAACATCATGAAGGAGGCAGCTGTTACAGGACAACAGCGCCATCTCCTGGTCAAATCAGACAAAGGCAGATGAAGCAGTTAACAAAAAGTTAACGTTGTTTTTTTTTTTTGTTTTTTTTTTTTCCCCTCCTCCTCTCCTCTCTGTGTCTGTCTTAGGGGCAACAACCCATCGGTAATAGTTCACTCGGGCACAAAGCATCCTCTCCCCGCTGACTCTCCAGACTCGCTGAAAAAGAGACGGATCCACCGCTGCGACTTCACCGGCTGCAACAAAGTGTACACCAAGAGTTCCCACCTCAAAGCGCACCGCAGGACACACACCGGTGAGAAGTCTGACTCACGCACAGTACGTTTTTATTTTTAAATCAGTTTTTACAAACCCTTTGTTAATGATCATGCTCTTATTTTTTTGCAGGTGAGAAACCCTACAAGTGCATGTGGGAGGGCTGCACGTGGAAGTTCGCCCGTTCAGACGAGCTGACGAGACACTTCCGCAAGCACACGGGGATCAAACCGTTCCAGTGTCCCGACTGTGAACGCAGCTTCTCCCGCTCCGACCACCTGGCTTTGCACAAGAAACGCCACCTCCTGGTGTGAAACAGCAACGGAGCAACTTGAAAGAAACTACTCGGTGCTCGGTGTTTCAACGTCGGACTGTACCACTTTTTTTTCTTTTGAAGAGCTGGCCTTTGACATGGGACAGGGGGAGTGGGGGAAATATTCCTCAGGGTGCAAGTTGTAGACCCTTTCACCTCATTAGCCTGAATAATGAGCTGGTGTCATCCGTCAGATTTATCCATCAGTTCATTTTGACTTTATAACAGGAGCTTGGGTGTTGTACCAGACCTCTGATCAGCTGTGGAAGGTCCTGACACTTTTGTTTTTCTTTAAAAAAAAAGGAGGCTGCAGCATCTCAGCCGGCCTGAGAACAGCCGCCCTCTTGTGGCCACAGAACCAAACTGCATCCACACCCGCTCTGTTAAAGCCGCACAGCATGCTCATCAAGCTTCTTTTTGCAACATCAACTCTAGTTTCCTTGCATGCTTTCAAGTAAAGATTGTGGACTTAGACACACACACACACACAAACACACCACTTGCTAGCTAGGCCAATATAATGTGAAACTTTCCAGAATGTATCATATCACACCTACTGTGCATGTTGTGTCATACATAACTCAGCTTTCTTTCATCAGCACAGCTACCTGGAACATAATGCTAATGCTAACTCCTCCATCATGGATCAACCACATAGAAAAACACCACACACCTCATCTGCCTCTACCAGCTTATGCTATGAAGTGTAAAAAAAGTAAACAAAAACAGAAAAACAGGTAGCTTATGCTTGCTTTCTCTTGTACATACATACATGCACATATTTAACAGCACACACAGCAGTACACATGCACTTAATAAAAGCAGCTCAGTCTTTTGTGCTTTTGGTATTTGGGTTGACAAAAAACGGGCACTGTGGGTCTCATTCATTGTCAGAGTAAAGTGTTTTTTATGTTTTCATTCAGAAATGTGAACGTTGCTGCACAGGGGCATTATTGTGTTAGTGTGAGGAAAAGACACCACTCGGTTGGTTTAAGGGTAGAAGCAATGAAATGTTTTGAGTCTTACCGATGTTTATGTATCTATGAACTATTGTTTGGTTTGTCATGTGACACCGTGGTAGCCTTTTTTTTATTATATGACATTTTTATATGGGAAAAATACAAAGTGCAAAGCAGGGAAATTTGCTCATTAATTTTTGTTTTTCAGGAGGAGATGCGTTTTATTCTAGTGTGTCTTACGGGACGTCTGTTTCGAAAGAAAATGCCATTTAATTTGGCATTGCTCAATATTGCAGTACACCCATGTGATCCTAATCAAAGGCTGTAAGGTAGAAAATAATTTTCTATAACACCATCAGTTTTCTGAATGCCATCACCACTTTAGAGCATGATCTTTTTACAGCTTCTGGAGAACAAAATAGTTTTGTGTATAGCGTCTTTGTACATCTCTAATGTGCACTTTATATACAAACATATTTATATATATATATATATATATATATATATACATTGTGACAAATAAAAGGAAAAACCTGAATAAATGAGTGGAGAAACATGCTCCAGTGGTGCTCCATCCCTCCATTAGAGCTCTAAGGTGCAAGGCCAAGGTGCATTGGCAGCTCATGAGTCCCTACACCTCATTAAGACACTTTATGTTGTTTTTTCCTTTAATTTGTCGTCCATCTGTATATGTATATTTATATATAAAACATTCCCAAAGCCAAACATTTTTAAACAGGTTTTTTCTATTCATAGATCTGCTGGTCAGTAGTTTGATCAGAAACATCCAACAGGAGTCTTGGGTCATTTTCTAATCATGTAATGCCAGAGGAAGGTTTGACCCTTTCTAACAGGCAAATCACATGTGCACACACAAATACACATACATACCGAATGTAGCGGCTCAACTGATCTGCATTTGCTCCTCGATACTCTTTGCAATTTTTTGCTTGTACATGTTTTTATATCTCTGCAAATATAAGTTGTAATATATATACATATATATATATTTTATAATTGATTATTAGACTGAAAGGGCAATTAAAGGTTTTTATTAAGCATGATTTTGATACTCTCATAATAATGGATATTATACATTTCTATAATGTTGTGTCTATAATGAACTCTATCTCTTTTTAATCTAAACGTTGGCTATTCAAAGGGAACATGTTAAACTGTGAACGTATAACTGTACAGGTCTATCTGCAATTTCGCATTTATTTTAAAACAGAATATTCATACCACTTAATAAACTTATTGACAGTATTTGCAGAATGGAGTGCTGTGTCTTAAATCTTGTGTGTGTGGCTTTGCTGACAGAGTTTGTTAGCAAATTAGCTGACTGACAAAAAATCATTTTAAGTTATTAATGAAGCAAAAAAAAAAAAAAAAAAAAGCCAAAATTCACCAGTTTTGTCAACTCAAATGTTAAGCTTTTATATTTTCCTCAGTTTTATATTATTTTAAAATTGAATATATTTTGTCTTTGCGCCTTCAACTTAAGTTTATTTATCATATTTATACTATTTTACATATACATTTTCCATAGAAATACATGCATACACTTTACCAATTAGAGTAATTGGTACAACAGCAAATACAGGATAGAAGTTAGTTTGATTATTTTGAAAGACATGACATAGTTTTTGTGTATTTACACCGCAGTATCAGGCGCTACGTGTCATATAGCACTAATTTAGCTTAATTAATCGGTGCACTTTGTCAAACGCTACAAAAAATCGGGCTCGTCCGGGATTTGAACCCGGGACCTCTCGCACCCTAAGCGAGAATCATACCCCTAGACCAACGAGCCACCATGTCGTTAATCGTGAAGACAGCATTATATAAATATAACTACACGAAATACTGTGCGATTTTCGACAGTTTTT
Organism: Lates calcarifer; assembly: GCF_001640805.2. Classification (NCBI taxonomy): domain Eukaryota; kingdom Metazoa; phylum Chordata; class Actinopteri; family Centropomidae; genus Lates; species Lates calcarifer. The sequence goes on along the minus strand of NC_066837.1, from coordinate 15,047,075 downwards.
TGAATACTCATACACTATGAACTGTTGTTGAGCTTTTTGACTCGGCATTCAACGATTCTGAGACATAGTTACTGTATTTCCTATTCAAACATCAGTGACTAGGCGAAACAAGATGATTCACTGCTGCTCACTTTCGTTTTCGCTCAAATTCTCCTGATCGACCAGGATCAAGCATGGTCTGACACGTCTGCATATACCGTTTCAAGGTGAAGGGCATTACGCATTAGTGCCGATATAAATCTGGTACAGTTTTACGTTGTTACAAGGCGTTAAATTGTAAAATAGAGAAACGATATCACATTAAACGGAAAACTGAAACTATGTCTGTTTGTGAAACATTTATTCTAATTGTAAAGTAGACTTCTAGTCGCTGGTGTTATCATCTCTGTCACAGGCTTAAATGAGCTGGCTGACCTGTGTTGGTTTACCCACTTTCCAGGTCCAGCAGACAGCAGACGTCCCTGCGGCAGGGAGTCATCTTGTCGCTTGTTACTCTTCGGTGCAGTCACCTACCGGCCTGCCGACGTGGCGGGGCGGAAGAGGAGCTGCTGGCTGGCTGGCACCAAACGGGTGAGCTGCACCGTCACTTTCATAAAAAACAAAACTGTCTTTGAGCTTTTTTAAGTTTCCTTTGACTGCAACAACTGAGAGACGCAAATCTGCAACTAAGCCGGAGATGAAGTTTTCAATAATATGCTGCAGCGTTGAGAACCTGTTTGTGTTACTCGTTAAAATGATAATAATCCTGCGAATAATAGCCTAATTGTCATTTCGCTTTGAAATAGAACAGTGGTCTTTGTTGCCTTTCTGCTTGACATTGTTGTGTGTGTTGTCATGCTGTAGTTGTGTGCTTAAACGGTGTTAAAAGAAGCAGAGGAGGCTTTGACATACGTGGAAAACGATCATATTGATGAAATGATTAATTTAACCTGGTTGGAAAATACTTTACTGCGTAGACCACATGTTGATCGCCACAGACTGTCAGGACAGTCAGTGTATTAAGTGCAACATTTTAAGTATTAGTCTTATTGCGCCAGATCAAACGAATATATTGTCACGTTATATTGAATGTAACTTATTTATTACTAGACTGACGTAATTTTCTCCTTTTCTGGGCAAATGTATATTTCTATTGTTAACCCGTTTATTCCACCATTTTGGGCATACAGTGTGTTGGAGATAACAGACAATTTGCTGCCAGGAAAAAGCTTTAACTAAACTCAACAGTGATTGAAAACAAGAGGATGACAGTTATCATGAAAGCACGTACAGCAAATGACCAGTAGATGGTGACATTGAATATGAAATGAGGACCAGTGCCTCAGCTTAGTTGAGTATTTCCATGGTTTCTTTGACTCACAGCAGTTTCAATGTGCAAAAGTTTAATTTTGGTCCCATCAATCTCACATATAGCAAAAAACGTATGCCAATCAAGTTGATCAGAGCATCGCAAAAATGTACATTAAACACTGAATCTGAATAATTTTTAAATGTTATAATAACACAGTCATCGTTAAATGGTGCTGTCAAACAGTCACTGCAGTAGTAATTCATTGCATCATTTTTCTCTTCTTTATTTACCACCAACATCAGATGTTTCAAATAGTTGGAACTGTTGTAATCTTTGACTATGCAGTGTAATGCCTGAAGGCTTAAAACTGTAAACTACAATTTACATAAAAACAACAAGAACTTAAGTAAAGAAAATAAAACACATGTCTTGCAGCAGTGATGAGGTAACTGACAGTGTGTTGCAGTGATGGTCACCTGAGTAATCCTCATAGAGTAAACACAAGGAACTGATTTATTGATCTTTATTTGAACTTTGTGCTGATATGAGCTGCCTGCAGTTTGTAACATGTGATTTAGTGTTTTGCAGTGTTTGTGTGAGAACTGCAGTCATCTCTTTGCTTTAAGAACTTTGCACATTAGAAAGTAGAGCTGATAGTCAGGTGATTAATCGAATAGTTGACTGACAAAGAATAAATCTCAGACAATTTTCATAATCAATTATCAAGAAAAAAAACCAACATTCTCTGACTCCAATACAAATATACAAATGAAAATGAAAATGAAACATCTCTCTCTCTTCCAGATCACCATGTCCCAGGCTGCCCCCTCTGACATGGACCTTTCTGTGGACACCGCACTTCCACCTGGCCAACCCTCCGATGCTGACGCCGGCTCTTGTCAGGATGTTGAAGCAGCCCTCACACGGCCCTCCGCTCCTCTGCAGCCTACTTTGATCCCTGACAGTGTCAACCCCCCACAGTCCACAGAGGAGACGACCACAGAGGACACCGCCCCCGAGGCTGACGCTTCAGAGGGTCACACTGACCAACCGGAGCCTCCTGCTGAGGGTCAGGTGATTGAATGTGACCAACCAGTGAGCCTGGAGCCGGACGCAGAGGCTGCAGAGGAGGATGTGGAGGTTTGTAGCACACAGTTTTTCCACTTGTTGTTGAGTTTTCTCATACTCTAATCTTCAATTCTGAATTTTTAACTGTGAGTATCTCCTACCTGCTTTTACAGTGCACACAAGAGTAATGTTTTCTGACTGATATAGTTGTGTGTGTGTGTGTGTGTGTGTGTGCGCAGAGGTCACTTCAGGAGAGAGAAAAAGGCTGGGGAGGTTGGAGTTCATGGGGAAAATCTCTTCTGAGCAGTGCCACCTCCACAGTGGGTACGTCTCCTGCTCTCATCCCTGCTCCCTCGCATCTCATATTTCCTTATCACTCCATTTTTTTTCCCCCTCTCTTTCACTTTCCTTTCTCCCACTTCTCTGTGAGTCTATAACTTTGCGCATGTGTCTGTGCACAGGTCAGAGCCTGACCTCGGTTAAAGTGAAGGCAGGAGAGGCGCTGCGTCTCCACAGGACCTCAGTGGGAGAGGAGGCACGAGAGGAGGAGGGGGAGGAGGGAGCAGAGGTGAAGAGAGAGGGAGGAGGAGGAGGAGGAGAGAGCGGAGAGGCTGACTTGTCCAGCTCGGGGGAGTCTTCCTCTGCGAGTGCAGCAGCTTCCAGCAGAGGTGTTTTCTCTACAATCACACATGCTGTGCAGAACACAGTGAGTGAACATGACTGTGACTTCTCAGGGCATCAATTAGCCTTATTATGTACATTTTGACTTTTTTTTTTTTTTTTTTTTTTAATCGCTTCTAAGTTCCTCAGCAGTTTCATGAACCTTTACTGATGAGAACTGGATTCCATAGTTTATGTACTAATTCAGGTGATATGCTTTTTTCTGTGTGTCCCTTTATTTGTGTCTCTCAAAGGGTAAGTCAGTGATCCATGGAGGTCTGGATGCCTTGGAGTTCATTGGAAAAAAGACCATGACTGTTCTTGCCGAGAGTGACCCGGGTTTCAAAAAGACCAAGACCCTGATGCAGAAGACTGCATCTCTGAGTCAGGTATGCAGTCTTTCACACACCGAGCTCAGCGCAGTGTCAGAAAACCAACACGTCTCCTCCTGTCAGATGAATAATATAAAACTTGATGCCCGTCTGTCAGCGTGGATAGAATACATTGGTGCTTTTCAGTGGAAATCCACATTCTGTAATTTCTCTAAATGACAGCTGTGCCGCTGCGCAGGATCAAGCTTTTTGCTGTGATTTTTTTCAGATGTTGAAGGAAGCCAAGGAGAAGGAACGGGCACGTCTGAACAACCAGCCAATCAGCGCACCCACAGCTCACTACGGTATTCTGTTTGACGACTACCAGGGCTTGTCACACCTCGAGGCCCTGGAGATTTTGTCCAATGAGAGCGAGGCCAAGGTGAGGCGCAAGTGTGAGGAATGTAGAGTACTGTGCAGAGACACGGTCTGTTTAAAAATAGTGTACATTAAGTTCTGCGTGTATCTGCTCTTAGGTTCAAGCGTTCCTGTCTTCCTTGGTGGAAGAGGAGCAGGAGGAGGTGAAGAAGGAGCTGATTTTAATCAAAGAGATTTTCATCAAGCGAGAGGAAGAGGAGGAGGAAGGAGAGGAAGAAGGAGAAGGAGGACAGACGAAGGATAACGGTGATCTAAGTTCCCAATTACACTGTTCTACCCCCTTGTGTGAGTGACCCAGACCAACCAACTAGACCTGCTGGAGGTAGAGGCACTCCCTGAACACTGACCCAGGATCAGTTGGCCTTATTCCCATTCACTGTTTGAGCTCTTGCAGAGGGACATGAATTCTGACACTGCATCATCAGTTCAGGATCAGAACTGATATTTCACTTTGGTTGAATTTTCCATTCAGTCTTTTCCCGTATCAGGGCTTTAGCATGCTGCTAGCTGACGTTATGGTGTAATCACATGCATCAGTTGTGAGCAGAGAGTCTTTTGAAATGTCCTCCATGTGGTGCATCCAGGCAGAGAGTTAAGTTTGTGCAGTTTGAAAAATGCAGGTGTTTATATGCAGAACTATGCAGAGGCATTTCAACTAAATTTAGGATGCTTTCAAAAATACTGTGATTAGTTTTATCATTTAACTTCATGCAAAGTGCAAAACAGCACCAGTTCTCCTCAGTACATCTGCGCACAGGTATTTTTTCAAGGCACTCTGCAGGCAGGTTGCTCCGAGCATTGTGGAGAACTTTCCACAGTTTTTCTCTCTCTTCATGTGATCCCAGACTGATTCCATGATGTTGATGCTTTGCTGGGGCCAGACCATCTTGTTGCAGGACTCCTTGTTCTGCTTGTCTCTAAGACAGTTCTTTATGACTCTGGCTGTGCGTCTGAAGTGGTTGTCATGCTGCAGAATTAATTTTCAGGCGCCTCCTGTGATTGATAAGAGTCTAAACATCTAAAATTTCTAAACATTTGCACAATACTGCATATAAACTTTACTTAATCAGGTAATTCTATTCACCAAATGGAATTGTTTTAAAAATTGAAAGTTGGCTATAGGATGAAGCATTAAAAATGTGAAGTTTAAAGACATTTAAAGTTTTAAAATCCTCTATAAGAAGTCTAACTTTTGCTTGCCTAAGCCAGAGAAACAAAAACAATTCTTCAGTACTTTAGGGACAGAAAATTATTATCCGGGGGTGGTTAATTTATAAACTGCAATACCCTGCCCCAACAAGTCAAAATGATATATTTATAGCAAACATGACAAAATGGTGAATATTTTAGCCACTCTCAATTTTTGAATACAGAGCTGCTAAATAAAATATTACTGTGAACCAGAGAAAATAACATACATATCTCATTTTACATGTCACTCTCCAATCCGTTGCATTACACAGTGATACTTTATGTTGCTCCCTTCAAGTTAAATCACCTTTTTGGTTGTCATCTTCCACAGCAAGGTCAAAAACAGGAACAGAGCAACAGACCTGCAGCAGCCAGCAGGGATTCAGTTTCTGAGACGCTTCAGTAGAGGAGCTGGGTGTCAACACACAATCTTATTTTCCTAGTGCGGGGAAAAATCCCACTCTAAGTCTCGGATCATACACAAATTATTTTTCTTGTTGCGGTGGAGAAGCTTGGATCCCTATGGGAGGCAGTGTTAGAGGCGTTTTGTTCCTGTTCTCCTGCAACTGCTAAAGAAACAGAAAATGTTCTACCAAAGTGAAATTCAGGGTTCCCATTTCATTTAAAGTTCTGGTTTCCATCAAATCTCACCAGCCACTTGTCACTTTGCATTTTAAAAGCTATATGTAAACTTTAACTGCGTGACAGGTGCCTCGGGCGATGTCACAGCAGTGCAAAGCAGGCAGGTGTCCCTTTACCTGGAGGGTTTAGCACAGTACCTGATCCTGAGTTGGTGTTCAGAGGGCCACTGGCACATTCACATTACATCACTGATTGAAAAACAACAACAACAACAACAACAGAAACAATCTATCGGATCAAGACATTAAACCTGCATGTGTGCTGTACACATTAAGCTCCAACTGTAATTTAGATGCAGGAGTTTGCATTAATTTAGCATGAAAACAAGAATCAGAAGTTCACCAAATGTCTGTTGTGCTGTTGGCTGAAGGTGCACAGAAATACCATCATTACAAACTCAGCATGGGGGGAAATGAAAGCATCACTGGCATGTGGTAGAAATCATTTTGCACTTTATGCACCTATGGCTTTAACATAATGTGTGTGTGAATAGACCTGACATGACATGTGTTTTCTGTGTGTGTGTGTGTGTGTGTGTGTGTGTGCGGGCGCGTGCATGTGTGTGTGTGTTTGTGTGTTTCTCTCAGCTGCTGATGGTGAGGAGTTTGTGAGCGTTCTCACTGAGCTGCTGTTTGAGCTTCATGTTGCTGCCACGCCTGACAAACTCAACAAGGTGACTCTCTCACACACATATAAAACATCAGTAATAGACACACACAGACACATTGGTTTTCCAACAACTGTGAAGATATTCATTGGCTTTTTATGAGTTTATGATTAACATGGTATCAGCTGCATAGGCAGAAAGACAAAAACAAGACAAAAAGGCTCCTGCACACTGAATAGATGTCAAAAATTATCTCTATATTACACTTTATCTAGTAATATTCACATAGACTGATTCAGCCCATTGGTGAATCCCAGGTGAAGCCCACCAATTACATCAATACTGTCCACATCTAATTATTTATATTGAAACTCAGTGCAATCAAATACTTAACCCCCTCAGAGAAAGATCATCTGAATATATTGAAGTAGCTATTAAATATGATTAACATCGTAGGCTCCATCTTACTAAGAGGATTTAAAAACATACTGTGTGGCACAACAGGGATATAAACACGGGTGACAAATTAAAAGAAATTCAACATTAAGTGTCTTAGTAAAGTATCAAGCCACCACAAGCTTCCAGAGCAGCTTCAGTGCCTCTTGAGAGTAAATTCTCCAAGTGCCTGAGCTCGACTGTCGGATGAGCACCAGTTCTCTGTAAGATTTTCCTTACATATCATTTTTATACTCATCAAGACAATCAGTGACCATTGGAGTGCATGCAGTGTTTTCTCCTGTCTGAGCCCCAGTGCAAATCCATCAAAATGGAAACACATCACACAAACTCTGTATTCACCTGCTGGTTCTGATTAATCAGCTTGTTTAAAATTATCTGTTTACACATTCATTTATTTATTAAATACTCTAAAAAGCTATAATAGTGGAATAGTGGAATAGTTAGGCTATTGCTCAGCTAATCTACAGATATTTAGGATATTAGTGACTGAAGTAGATGACGTTCAAGATAATATAGTCATTCATTTATCATCTCAGACAAACATAGTAACCTGTCAGAGCACATCATCTTCTTTTCAGCCCAGAAACAGCTGCAAAATGTCCTCATTTCTGTGAAGTCTTCTTCAACTTTCTCCCCGTGTTAAAAAAATTAGTTGATAGATGTATAGAAATCCACACACACACACAGCACTTTAACATCCCCACTCTCCTGCTGCAGTCTTAGAAGTAATATAAAAGTTATCACCTTTGAAGTCCTACTGCATAATCAAATTCACATATATAGAACCTACATTAGCATATAATCGTGTATATGCATATAATTAGCATACATCAGGATGGCGATCTCTCACCATGCAGAGCTGATGGGTGGTAATTATGCATCTCCAGGCTCGGATGAGGGCCCATGATTGGGTGAGCGAGGTGGAACAGCCTGTCACTACGGAGACAGTTGGCAGGGAAACGGAGGACCAGCCGGGAGGAGAGGCCTCGCCTGGAGAGGATGAAAAGGAGGAGAAGGAAAAGAAAGATGGAGAAGAGCAGGAGGAGACGAAGGGGGGAGAAGGGGAGAAGAAGGAGGAAGAGAACGACCCCAGATCTGTGGAGGTGAGGTCAACCCAGCAGTGTGTTCTGTGACTTTTCCTTTTATGATTTAAATTTAAGCAGACTGCTCTCCCGCTGTCACAGCCTGATATATGACATATGTGTGTGTCCGTGTGTGTGTCTTCATCGCCCACTCTCCAGGCTGTCTACCTGTCATCAGTGGGCAGTCTGGCAGAAGTGACGGCTCGCAGTATCGAGCAGCTCCACAAGGTGGCAGAGCTCATTCTCCACGGCCAGGACCTGGAGAAACCAGCCAGAGACCAGGCACACATCCTCACCAGGTGTGTGTGTGTTTACATATATGTGTGGGTGTGTATGAGGAGCTGAACATGGAAAGGAGCAAGTTTTGATCAAATGTATTTTTTAAATTCCAGATTGACATGTGCCATGTGTAAGGAGGTGGAGTGTTTGGCCAAGAAGTTCTCTGATACGCTGCTTCTTGTTGGGGTGAGTGAGAGGGACTGTGCTTGTGTGTGGAAACTACAGGTGTCTATGTTTTTGTAATGTAAACAAACCCCAGGGAATCCAAAATCAACAACTGGTTAGTCTGTCTCTCAGTACTTTTCACCTTGCCAGCCCTGTCTGAGGCTCCCAGTCCTAAGCCCATTTGTCTCTGCAGTGATACTCAACTCTTTTTTTCTTCCTGTGAAATATTAGATTATTTTTCATGACTCACCTCAGCTCAGGGGCGTATACCGTCATTTATTCCCTCAAATGTGTAACTACCATCACGCAGCTCATGGGTCATAGCAACTGGCATTACAACATTTCAGAAGTCAGTCCGCAAAAACCCTGGAACATGGTTGAGGTCTAATTAATGAGTTAATGAGGTGGAGGGTGGAGGCCGACTCTACAGCTCCATGTGTATTTCTCCATGTTTTCTAAGATATGTCCACTTTTGAATGATCCAAACAAATCTGAAGGATTTTATCTAAAAATGTAACTGCACCCCACCCACATATTTTGTGTTTCCTCAGGAAAAACGTGACATTATAGAAGCTAAAGACGACTCTTAACTGTTGTTTTACTTACTGATTTTAAAAGATAAAGACCAAGTAATGCATTTGTCAGGGACTGTAGATTAATATACATTTGGTACACTGGGGATTATTAACTCAAAATAAACAACAGTACACATGTTTGTGGTAATGAGGGTAGTAAAAGTTTCTGTGTTCGAGTTGGAGCATCCTTTTAGAAGATGGCCATCTATGAATACTAACAAAAATACAGCCTCTCTTTGAAGACACACATATATACAGTATGATGTGTTTTCACCCACTGTGAAGAGAATTAAATGAAAAAGAGTCTTTCAGTGAGTCAGCTGCTGTTTGCCAAATTGTTTTTCACATTTCATCCTGTGTTACTTGAGCACTGTGTTGGGCGACAGCATACTCTTCCATGATAATGAGGGAAAATGTCAAAGTAGAAGGGTGTTCTCCTCCATCTTCCAGCAATATGCAACTAAGGAAAATGTCACTCAGTGAAACAGTGTGGCTCATTTCGGTGTTTTGGAATATAATGGAGGAATAAGCTACTTTATATCACACTTGTTAGTTGTTTTTTTTCCCCCTGGCATTTGTCAACCATAAGGAAAATCTAAAACATTTCCTGCCTTATCATTAATGTTCGTCCTTGTGTTTTTCCTATGTAAGTATTTAGTTTTCCACACTGCTGCTTCCTGTCTCTCATCTCTCGATTTATCTCTCTCTCAGGGCCAGAGGAAAGCAGAGGAGTTGAATCCACTGGTAGATAGTGTGATGCTAGAGGTGAGATACACTGATTTTTTTTTCCTCAGACGATCTTAATTATAATCAGTTTGTGATTAATGAAATTAATGAGGCAGCAGTCTCCGTCTGATGATGACTGTTAGAGACGAGATGATAATTACTGTGAATGGTGTGGTAATTGATCACGTTTGATTTGTTAATGGGGAACGAGCTGAGACCTGCACAAGACATATTTATTTAGAAATAACAAAGGAGAAAAAATCACACTTAAAATAGATTTTGAACACTGGGAATACACTTTATTTCAAGTAAAATCAGTATTTTAATGTTATTCTATTGCCTGTACTCCCACTGTTGGGCTGACAACATGTACAATATATTTAGGCTGCACATAATAAATTATGAAATTATTTCAGCTGCAAACAACTTAATTGTTTTCATTTTTAAATTCCCAGCAGTTCTTAAATATATTAAACAATGCTTTTTTCATGTGGGAAATGATGATGATGATGATGATGATGACGGCGATGATGATAATGATGATGGGTTTCTTGCCCGCAGGGCTCCAACAGTACCAACTACATCCAGAATGCATTTCAGCTGCTGCTTCCCGTCCTGCAGATCTCCCACATCCAGAGCCAACACTGCCGACCCGCCTCAGAACCAGCACCACAGACACAACACTAACACACACACACACACACACACACACACACACGCTACCTGCTCACCCGCTTGTCTTAATATATCTATTGTTGTACAGTGAGGTATAGAAATTAGATTAAACCAGATTAAGTGCTTATATTTCCATTAAGTGCCACAGCAACAGGCAGAAGAGGTTGTTTATATATGCAGAACATAATCTTGAAGATAACAGTCTAATTAACAGATACATGTAGAAATGACTCATGCAGATTGTATGTGCGGTTTTTCCACCTTGTGTCTCTGAATGTTATTTCGTCTCTTGATATTTTTGCTTTGAGGAACCAAACAGTGCACAGAGCTGATTCAGGCTCAGCTGTGACTCACTCTGCCTGACAAAACAAAGATCTCCGAAATACTGAACCAAAAACAAAACATAACTGGTTGTGTTGAAGGAACTCTACATTAATGTATATTAAGCTTTCTTTGCACTCTTTATGGTTCATTGTTATTTTAACAGAAATAATTTTTCTGTTTTGCTGAATCTTGTTAATCTGGTTTGAGACAAAATGCCAGTATTCGTGATGATTCACCATGGTTTTTGCTTGTTTTGTTTTTTAACATTAAATTATATGAAGCAACACCATCTTATTAGTTCACTCTCATCCAGTTTTATTTGAAAGAAAAAAATGATCTTAAACCTTTGGACTAGAAAATATTTAGTTCTCCTCCTCTCCTCTTGCGTATACTGAAGATGTAGTGTTGCTGAATCCATCTCTAACTTTGTTAATTGTGCTGCTATACATAGAAGAAGAGTGTGACACTTAGGGAAAAATCAAATGAGCATATTTCCCATGTTAAAGAAGGCATCAGCCAAAACATGTAGCTGTGTCTTTAATTATCTCTCGCCCTTTTAAATAAAGGCTTCTAATATTATTTTACAAGATTTATACACTCCTTCATCACCAGAGGTAAATATATCAGCCATTCTCCACTTTATTTTTTCCCTTTGACCACCTGTGGAGTTTCTGCAGCAAACCCAAGGCACTCGCAGTGAATCTGTCTTTTAATATTCAGTGTTAAATTGGCTCTCAGCTTCCAGCCCACAGTTATTCAGACCTCTGTAAGATGAAATACTCTCTTCTCCTTCTCCCCTTTTAGACATACACTGATACAGGCAAGAAAGCTATTAAGCAAAGAAAATATTAGTCAATCTTGTCATAATGTTTTGGCTCCTTTCAGCTATAGCCAGATAGGGTAAGGCTGTTTATCAGCCGTACTTCTGCCTCAAAATTATTTGTAATACGATCTGGAAAAATGTTTGGGAGCTGAATCATTTATTTAACTCTGGACAGTTTACTAATGTGTTAAGACTGCCCTCTAATAAAACACCCTAAGACTGTTTGAGGATGAGATGTTGAAAATAAATACGTTTTAACCATCTTCACAAGTCTCAGATGTATCTTCGTTTTCAAGATAAAAAGGTGGCTGGTGGGTGAAGCTGTCATTTTTATTTTTCACTTCAAGTCTATTTCTGTGCTCTTCTCCCCCAGCGGCTCCTCTGTGAAGGCAGAGGTAGACGGATGGACACGATGATGTAGATTTGCTAAAGACAGAAGAGGTAATAAACACTCTGTGTGTTAGACAATGTTGAAAAGGGCAAGGATGAGGTTTATCTTAACTCTCAGCTTGAAGTACATTGGACTGGCTGACTGGCTAACCTTCTTATAAACACCAAATATTAAGTATCATCTAAAAGTGAGGACGAAAGTTCTAAATGAAAAGTATAAGAAGTGGAAAGTAACTACATCTACTCACATTTCACAGGCAAATATTGTACTTTTTTACTCCAGTGCATTTTAAAATGTTACCTTTACCTGCTGTAACAATACAGAGATCTTCACACACTGATGCATCAATAATCATAATTCAGTAATATCATATACAGTATTTAATTCTGAAATGGGTCAATCCTCACGATGAGTAAGGTTACTTTTGGTACTCTGAGTGTATTTTAATGCTAATACTGTTGGAGAAGGTAAGAGGTGGACTAGCACTAGGACCCAGGAAAAGGGGCAGAGCTTATAAAAGGGGAGGAGCTCACCTGTGCTCTCTTCCTGCTTTAAAGCACACCTAAGAGACAACAGCTGAGACTGGCATTTGTTTGGTGTTTGATCTGGTAGGTTCCATTTAAACATGATTAACAGCTTTAGATTAAGACTTGAAGTGTAGAACTAAGGAGGGTTGCATGTGGCTCACAGTATTAACTTAAACTGACTATCTGCGACTGCTTAAGCATGATAGTGATTTTATTGCCCTCAGTGCACCATTAATCTGTGGTCCTTCATAATGTAGGTTCCAGTCACCTGCATGTCACCTGACTGGAGGGTTCCAGTACAGCAAGGTAGGTCTTGGTTTATTTATTTTTACACTTCTTTTTTTATTTTAATGTGATTTTGTTTAATTTGGTGTGAAACCACTGAAAAAAACCTGCTGTTTTCCCCAGGTGTATCATTAAATTGTGGTGTAGTTTTTTCACTATGTTAAATGTTTGGACAGTAGAGCAGCCATATTGAATGCATGCTTCATTGTGTGGTTTGAGTCACCCCAGCTTGCTACGTGTAGGTCATTTTGGAGTGGAGTGGCCTGCATTTAAGCCATGGCTCGAAACCTTCTCGCAGCTATTTAATCAAAAGAGAAAAGTATCTTTAAATTTAAAGTGTTGTAAATAAAATCTTTATTTTTGTTTATTGCACTTTACTCCAAATCCAGTGTATCTGAGTATTGTTTGGTTGAGGCTGAATGCAAGATTTTTTTGGTCACCTAGACTTCTACTCTTACTCTTTTTGACCTCCTTAGTTAAAAAAAAAAAAAAAGTACTGAGTACTTCTTCCAACACTGGACAATCTTCTCATTGTGGTCTTCAATGGAAACAGAAATACACTCCAAATAGCCTCTTATGATTGTTCTAGTAGTGAGCTTACCAGTATAGCAGAGGTCGACATTTCCATCTAGCAGTGTTTCTATGTCCTCTGAAAAAAGTACATGAAGACTGTACATACAAGGCTACAAATACTTTTATGTGCATGTGATCAGATTTATTTCTTTGAGTGTGTGATTCCCTACCTTGAGTATCAACTTCTTCAATGGGTGACAGTTCTGTCCATTGGAGAAAAAAAAAAAAAGCAAAAGACTGAAACAACAGACCAATCCAATGAATTTCTTCCCAACCATATGTATATGTTTAAGAACTGACCTGACCAAGGCCGGGACCCATAGAAGTGAAGGACTGTCCCTATCAGAAAATAACAGGTTGTTAGAATCAATTTCCACTCAATGTTGCATTGATGAGGATTATTGTGCAATTTACCAAAGTTAGTTACCCTTAGGAGTTATGAATTCTGTGTGCCTCTCTTCACCTAGTTGAAACATTGTCAGAAGCAGACAGTAAATCATTATTAAACATCATATAAAGAGATTTTCCCTTTAATTCTAAGAAAATTTAACATAATTCTGACATAAGTAGCTTAATAATTCTCCTCTCAGAAACAGACTCAGGGGTGCAAACACGACTCAACTGTAAAATTTAGTTTATCTTCATAATGGTCTGATGAGCACAAAATTCTCTGGGACAGTGATACGCAGTTATATGTCTGCTTTAAGCTCTCAGGAATATGTTTTTAGATTGAATGTTTATGAAAACAAACAGAAGGAGGTTTGTGGTTTTATTCCAGAAGCCAAAAAACTCCACTGCAGTAGAAGAAGATTTGCCTTGTTCATAGATTCAAATGCACTTGATGAAATTGACCTTTATGTTTGGGATATTGTTGGATATAATATTTCACATTTTTTATGTGTGTGCTTGGATTGTTTATGTGTATTTGTGCTTGTCTCAAATTGACCCTTGAAGAGCAAACTGAATGTATGATAATAGAGTGTGAGAATAAAATAAGACCACACAGATACAGAGAGATGTGACACACACCGTTAAAAAGAGTTAAATGAGGAAAAATGTGTGGTAGAAATGAAAGTTCAGAGGATGCGGATTTGAATTTACCGTTTAACTGTTGACCAGTGAGGCTGTACACAGGGCTCAGCGTGGGCTTTTCTGACAAAGAAAATAAACATTTTAAGGTCAACTTCCAAAGATCAAACTCACCCAAAGAGCATGCACTGCCTGTTTGTTTCTGTGTGTGTGTGTGTGTGTGTGTGTCTCTTACTGTGTGGCTGTTTCCCAAAGTAGATTTGCCCGAGTACTGTTGTAACTATAACCAGGAACACCACACACAGCAGAGCCAACCAGAGCACCCTGAATATACACTGCCACTCATCTGAAGAGGGATTAAAGCAGACAGAGTTTGGTGCTGCAACAGCTATTTTCATCACTGATAATTATCTATGCTATTTGTTTCGAATGTATTCTATACAGTGTCTGCAATCTGTGAACCAGTCTTACAATTACCTAGAGCATTATTTTACAGTTCAGAAATAGAGAGGAGATGAGGGGAGAGAAAGGGGTACAACGTGAAACATGGCTCTCTTGGCTGGGAATCAAAGCATTGATGTTGTGGTTATGTGGCCTTAATAATCAAGCCACTGGATGCCCTTCAAATGATTTGTTCTGTCTGGACCCAGACCCAAAAATATTGATCTACAGTAATGTTAAACAGGGAACAAGATAAAATCCTCACATTTGAGAGGCTTGAACCAGCAAATGTTTGGCCATGACTATAACAATCAATTGATTACCAAAATCATTAATCAAGTAATTGGATGTTAAAATGGTTCTCCTTGTGAGATCTGAAAATGATGAAAACAGAAAGGGATGAGCAAGAGCATTGGTGAGCAAGAGAAACAATGTGAAAATGTACTTTACAAAAAGAGATATACAAGAGACAGTACTGAGAGGGAAGAGAAAAACTATAAGGAGGTGAAGAAGACATACTCACAAATAAGAGCAGGGAAAGGGAGTATATGGAAAAGTTGTGGAGATGGGGCAGAAAAATCAGAGTGAGATGGATTTCCAGCTTTCATTATGCACTCTGGAAAATATGACTTAGTCGTAGCTTTAAGCATGGGGGAGTGTTGGAGAGCCGAATAGAAAGAACACAAAGCCAAAATCAATACAGCCTTGGAGATACAGTAGATCAAGATGTAGTGTAACTCTCGGAAAGTGTGACTGATCATTCGGTGCAGAAAGAAAAAGAAACGAAGCCAAAACTGGAGCCAAGAGAAGAGGAATTGAGAGAAATTTGTTCTATTGAAAAAAATGACTCCATTGTGGACTGAGGGAGAGGATGGGTTTGAATGAGATTGAATCACTTTCACCCAAATGAAAACTGAGTAGCCAATTTCCTTGTCCCTTATTGTCTCCTCTCCTCTCCAATCTCAAACTGAAGCCAAGCTGACCACATGGGGAACAAAGAGGCACTGCTCGCTCATCCTGACACCAACCTTTCTGTGTCCGTTTCCATGGCAGCTTTTCCTTTGCTGTTGCGGTCGAAACCGTTTGATTGGCGAGCCAAAGGAGACAGCGGCTTTGATTGGCTGACTCCGAGGTGGGCAGGACGGGGAGACAGCAGTAGAATGCCTTTTGTCCTTCATCATCCTTCCTCTTATCCTTATCTTCCTCTTCAGGTGGGTGCAGGTCTAAGGAGCTGTAATTACTGTGGCCATACAAGGTGAGATTCAGGGTCTTTGCGTTGTCGAGCCGAAGCTCCACTGATACTTCCAGATGTACCGTTAGAGCTGTAGCTGGATAGGTTAAAAAAAAAAAAAATGGTAATGGATCAAATTATTTTTCAAATATAGGCCGGTCGAGGCATTGATAAATCTTATAAGATAAAGAGTACGGTCTAGACCTGAGATAACTATATAAATAAAATCTGACTTGACTTGAAATAATCTCCCATTGTTCACTCTCTTTCTACAGCAATTTCAGTCTAGTCACGGGGTATATTAAATGTTACTATGAGGTAATGCCACATGTAGTTTGATTCCTGTGGTTAAAGAACATATAGGCCAAGTCGTCTGGTACCGTGTTTGTACAATCAGAATTACTCACTAATATATATCACTACTGGATATCTGAAAAAAAGTACATACAGAATAATTTGGTTCCCCTCCTCAATGTATATTACGCTCTTGTTTCCTGTACCTTGGTAATGTGTTTGTAGGCCTCAGTAAGTATCTTCTTGGTACCCTGTGTGTTCAGAATAACCTGCAGGCTGTCACCTAGAGGCACAAATAGATGCCTAAAATAATAAATGCATGTTAATGCTAAGCTAGTATAATGTCTACCATGTTCATTGTCTTAGTTTAGCAGTTTAGCATGCTACCATTTGCTAATTAGCACAAGGAATGGGATTCAATAGCATTTTATTGAATTAAAAACCACTTTTAAAATCAAAATCTAGGTTTAGTTTAGTAAGTAGCCTTAGACGTAACTAAGGCTCAAATAACTAAAACTCAAAGGTGGAGTAAGATTTTGTAGAGATCCTACACCTTCCAGCAGCAGCCTAATCAATGTCGGCAAACTGTAACTACCACCTGAAACAAACTGAAGCATGAAATATGTAGTGTTAATGAAATGTATGTTATTTACAATTAACATCCTGTAGCCCTATTGTATTTGACCAGCTACATCAATCTAGATACTAAACGTCTTGATTCAGAACTATGAAGCTGATGAGATGTTGATGTTGGCAAGATACAAGACAAAGCTTGAGATTCATATATGGATGTCCTTAGCTGTGTGTTCACATGTGGTTGTACAGTGGTGTTGCAGAGTAACAGTGCATCTTTTCACTCAGACCTATCTTTGGCTGAATACAGACTCAAACTGCAGACAGCCAAGTGACTACAGACGTGTCAGCTTCAGCCGATCTAATCTGCTGCTGGCGATTATCGTACAGGAGTGAAGTATTTTGCAGGCCAGCAGCTGTACTCCGAATGAAAACAGCGGTCAGTCAGTGGAAATGTAAACCAAAGCACTGGACAAATTGAACTTTTGATCTGACAATGGTGGTAGATTAAAAGTTGTCAGCACAGTTTTTACAGATAACATGATTGTCTGTTCAAAATTTCAGGTCAATTCATCCAATATTTGTTGAGATATTTTAGACTTCAGTCTTCAGTAGTGAGCTGGCCAAATTACAGATGTTGCCATCTGTTAAACCAAGACCCTAGCGTGACTAAAAACTACCACAACTTCTCTTTAATGGTTAGCTGTGCAATACCTGAAGATGAAATGTTGCTGTGTAATTCTGCCATGTCCGTATCTGCTTGACACATGAACCAGCTCTTTTCTGAATCATCACTCCTGGAGTCTGATGCAGGGTCTGTTATGTTGCTTTCACTCTCTTGTGTGCAGGCCTGCTCCCTTTTTACCCATTCTGCAGTCCAAGGAGGGTTGCACTCGTCCGTTCTCTTAATTTCAGCATCCCTGATCTTCCCACTCTCCCCCCTCTTCACCTGATTCCCTTGCTCGCAGGGTCGGTAGGGCAGACAGAGGAAGTTAACTTTTGATACTAAAAGGATAGAGAGAACAAACAAAACACAAAATTCAGAACGATTTCTCAGCAGGAGCAGGCTTAATGTGGGGAAACAGCAAAAGGCCCTCAAGTCAGAAATCAGAACAAGATCTCAAAATGGAAATTGTTGCCTCTAGTTTATATCTGACAGGAAGAGACAGACAGGGGAAGGCAGAGGAGGAGAGACAAAAAGAAAAACTATTGAAGGCAAACACGTGCAAGAGTACAAAGACTAAAGCGTGTTGCTCTCAAAAAGAGAACGAGCTTTTCAAGGCAGGACAACACAGAGACATTTTCAAAGCTGCTGTCAGTCAGTGTTGTATGGAGCTATATTTCTGAATAAAAAAAAAAAAAAAAAAAAAAAAAAAAAAAAAAAAAATCAAAGTGACTTCAGATCATAAGTTGAAATAGAAGCTATATTTGGGTCTGATTTCATAGACAAAAAACACACACATAAACACAGACGGAGTGGCTGAACCACCATCTGACCCACCTCTGTATAACGAGAAGAATTCTGGGAGGCAGATGATGAAGGCCAGGATCACGAGGATGAGAAGTTTAGCCAGTGCTGCTCTTGTCATGGTTCCACCATAAGATCACACACACACACACAGACCGACACGCGGTTCTTCACAACAACACGAGCACGAGTTGTGGCTTGTGGTGGTATCTCCTTCCTTCTCTTGACCAGACACATTCACACTGATCCGTCCTCCGTTCCTGACCATCAGAGTAGCCTTTGGTGTAGTTTACAGAGCCCTGAGACTATTATCATGATGCAGTGTAGAGGCAGACGACAATGCAACGAGGCACACTCGCACAATATGAGGCAAGGCAACACTTCACTTCCTATTACACTTCCTGTCATTTTCTCAGAAAGAGTGAGAAATGGAGAGTTGCAAAAACAACAAAGAGTTTCTATCAGCAGAATGTAAGTAGAATGGCTTTCCTGTCGGTTCAAGTGTTGATATAAAAGATGGTGTGTGAGTCCTCTCTTCAGAGGAGATGAGCAGACTTTATTAGACTTTATTTATGACTTTAGGTCCTGTGTGAACCACAACACAAACACAGAGGATCATGTGTTGTTTATATGTGGACTGTTTCTGTAAGGACTGATACGGTCGTGTCTCTTTCTGTCTGTGTCAAACAGAGAAACCTGTACGTTACAAAAAGATGAAAACTAGGATCGTGTATGGTAGACTGTAGCCACTGTATCAGAGAGACAAACTTCCCATATTCTTGATTTTAAAATTTTTTTTTATTATGACTCATTACTTCTTAAGGCTTCTCAAAGTCATGAAATACTAAATAATATACTTGACATACTAACTTAGAAAGATCAGTATTTTAATTTTGAAGTACTAAGTCATAATTATAAGAAAATTTTTCATAATTTTAAGTTAATAAGTCCATTTTCTATTATAACTTTCATAATTATAAGACACAAAGCTATAATTATGAAAGGTTTCTTATAATCATGAAATACTATATAATAGCAGAGATACTAAGGCTTAATTATGATAAAGTTATGACTTTGTATCATGCGTTTATTACATACAGACTCAACATTGTGAGAAGGTTGAATCATAGATCCCAGAAACCACAAAGTCATAATTAAAGTTTTGCATAATTGTGAGATGCTAAGTCATAATTATAGCACACAAAGTTATAATTACGAGAACATTTATCATAATTGTGAAATACTGAATGATAAATATCAGATTCTAGGTCACAGGTTAATGTTTCTCATAATTGTCACTCCATGTCAGATAACTATAAGATAAGGTCACGTCTGACAATGTTGAGATGGTTACTCACAACGATGAGAAACAAAGTTATAATTATGAGAAAGCTTCTCATCATTATGAGATAATTTGTGATAATTATGAGGAAAAAAAAAACATGACGACAGCTTGGGTTCTCATTTTTCCAAGTACTGGCCTCAGTCCCACTCCTTTAATTAACGTCACCACACAGTAGAGAGCTGATGGGTCTTCCTATTGCTGCTGTGGAGAAATGACCTTTCTGTTCATTTTCTCTTATTATTTTTCTCTCTACTCTGTTCTGAAAAGAACATGTATTTTTCTTTTGTACCGTCTGACTCGATCTCTGTTGGGTGTTTAGTATGGCTCCGATTTTATGGTTGGGTTCCTGAGAGCCACTTATCTTGGCAGGTCACACACAAACACACACACAGAGGCTCAGACAAACACACACACACGAACGCACACAGTGATGAGGATGGCTGGCAGGTGGAGCCTTATCTCCTCTCCACAGCGGCTTGCCTCTCTCAGGGCTCAGTCGGCAGCTTATAGACGGGATGGAAGCAGCAAAAACTAAAAAATACAAAAATCACTTTCTGTGCTTTTAGGTCAAATCAAAGCTTCTCAACACTTTCAAATATTTTGTGTGAGTGTGTGTGTATGAGATTGTGTGTGAGGGGATGTTTCTGTCAGTGAGTGTCTACCCTGCTGAGGTGTCCTTGAGCAAGACACTACCTCCCTGCTAATGTAGCTCTGTGGGAGCTAATCTGTATTCTGGTTCTGTATAAAAGCCAAAAAAAAAGTTCCCTGCTGAGGCCAGTAAAATATCATCCTCATGCATATTGTTTTATTTTATGAATCTGTAATTTCTAATAGTTAACTAACAATTATCCAAGAACTAACCTGGAATCTTAATTTGATCATAATGACAGGGAGAATAGAGAGAGTGTTTGACTGGTATACTTAGAGTTGATTATTTCAGCTGATGAGGGGTTGAAAGTCTTTGAGTCAATTTAGAATGAGTAAGTTAGACTTATTTGGCTTTAAATTTGGCTTTTCTTTTAAGAGCATCCCTACTCTCTCCATTACAGATTATTACTTCTTAGGAAATGTCAGGAAATTATTGTCAACGTTTCACTTTATTGTAACATTTATTCAAAGGATTTTTGTTCTGCAGTCTTGTGGGCTGACTGTCAGACCCCACCAGATGTTACCTAACAGCAGGTCATTTTGATTTAGGCTACTAATGCATATTTGAAGAGGTGGCTCTGCAGTTCAGCCATGATTCACAGTTCAATTTACAAACAAGGTGGGAAAAGGTGTGAATGATCATTTTGGACCAGAAGTTGTAAAATGTTCTTGGAAGATTCCTTTTTCCTTTTAATCAAACTGGAAAATCTTTGGTTAAACGTCTAAATAAAGGTAGAAAAACTGAGATTTTATCCTGTTCTATATATTTTATGCTCAATATGTCATCTCACAGCTGCACAACTCCTCACAGATGGCACAAGCTGAGAGTTACAAGATAACAGAGGGGAATGAAACGTCTGATCAAAATGGTTTATATTGGCTGTCGTGATAGAGTGAAATTGAGTTTTCCACATTTTTCAGGGGACCAGCTGGAAACCCCTCCAGGATCCTCCAGTCTCCTTGAAACCTGGTTAGAAAACCCCAGGTATGGACTCTTCTCCTCCTCATTATGTGTGTGTGTGTGTGTGTGTGTGTGTGTGTGTGTGTGTGTGTGTGACTGCTGTGGTTTACTAAACACTCCAGCATTAACAAGAAGCTAAAACCTCCTTTTAGTTCCACACAGCACAACTGCAGGGCCAAACTTTCATGTTGTCAGTTTGCCAGAAATCTGATAAATCATAACTGGGGTTGATTGGGTGGAAGCTCTGGCAGATGGACTTGGAACATGTAAATTTGAGACTGGGCTGAAGATGCCCAGAGAGAATTGGACTCTGAGAGGAAAGCCAGGTGTTCAAACACTCGGGATTCTGGATTTTATACCCCTTGTTTTAGTGCTTATTTGCAGCAGCAGCAGCAGTGGCTAAGTATGGGGATGTCAGCTGGTTCTGTTCTCTCAGAGTAAGATATCTTGACAACTAGAGGCCAGATTGTTATCAAATTTTGTGTTGACAATGACACTTTGTTATCTAGCACAACCATCAGGGCTGATTCACAGATTTTCATTAAAGGAAGAGTTAGCTGTGTTGGGAAATGTTGTTGCAGAGAGTTATAGTAGATGAGAGGATCAGTACCACTCTGTCCATTTAAATGTGAAGCAACAGCCAGTTAGCTTAGCATAAAGACTGGAAAACGAGGGAAAGAGCTAGCCTAGCTCTGTCTAAAGGTAAAACAAAGTCAGCTCCTCTAAAACTCAGTAATTTACACATTATGTTTAGTTCTGTTCCTCTTACGTAAAACCACAAATATTCATGTTCATGCTTTAATACTGATTAAACACAAGATATTTAGCAAGTTTTAGAGCCGGTAGCTGAACTTTTTCAAAATCTCTCCTCTAGTGCCATTATCCAACTAAATTTTTCATCTTGTACTCAAGATGTCAAAATTCACTGAGCACATTCAAGCTCCCGAGATAAATCCTTTGATTTCAGTGACCCCATGTCCAGTATTTTGGATTTATTTTTGCAACTCTCCAACAGAGACAGAAAAAATGATCACTATGTTGATGGTTCAGGCCAAAACCTTTATGGACTGTAATGAACTCTGCAGCCTCCAGGGACCCCTGCTGGATCTCTAAACCTGCAGCCTTACCTAAAGCAGCTATCTAATTTGAAGTTTTATCATACTTCAGACCTTTTCAATTATTTGACTTAATAAAACGAGAGATTTGTGCAGTGGTAATGTAGTGCAATCTGAATTATCTGTTAGATGCTGTATATCCAGTTGTACACATCTAATGATGAACACAACAGGGCTGTGACAATTGCTGTCTGCGTGAGAAGTGTGTGTATTTCTGAGCGAGATGGTGAGATGGCATCCTTATCAGCACCTTAACTTTTCTTCAACACTCCAGTAATTTGCTAAACATTAACCACACATCCTGTCAGACACGCTGACAGGCTGCAGTTTCACCTCGGACAGAAATCACTTGAGAGTTACGGTACATGGGCTATTTCTGGATCCCTGCATTACTGCAGAATCTGATGCAGAGAGTTTAGAGATTGAATGTAACCACATGATGAGATTAGGGATTTAGGTACAAGAGAGGATATTTAAGAACAGGCTACGCTCCGCAGGCTCAGCGCAGGTTATGGTTGTATTTCAGGCATTAGATGTTGTATATTTGATCTTCCCATCATGTCCTCACTGTGATGTCTGAACTTAATCCCTGGGTCTGCTTGAAATGGACACAATGATGTTCTCGGATAGGTTCAGGCATCAATAGATACACCGATTTGAAATTCTCTTTTATCCTGTCTACCTGTTGTGTGTTTGTGAGTCTGTGTTGAGAAATTAGGAGAAAAGAGGACAGGCCGCTATGGTTGGTTTAACTCCTGATTTATTCATTCATTCATTTTAAGTTGTCTACAAAGGTGTTGTGTTGCTGGTTATAGATGCCATAATGATTTATCTTTTGTGGCCACAACTGGAAACAGCTGACACATGAATGACAAGTGATAATTGCTTGTTTTCTCAAATATATAAAAGTTTCTATTTATTAACTGATTGACTGTGTTTACATTGTTTTCCTATTTAATGGCTGACTGGGCTCCATAGTGTTAGTTTTACTGTCATTGTTTTGGCAGAATGCCTTTGATATGTTATTAGCTGTGACCTGTCTGATTCATCTTTCCATTGTTATTTGTCATTGTGTGTTTCCCCTCTGGGAAACAATAAAGTTATCAAATTCAATCTAAATTTGCTCAGCTCACAATGGATTTTAGATTTTGCATCAGTCATAGTGCTGAATAAAATTCACCATGCTACTGTGACAAGAAAAATACCACTCTGGATCCCCTTCTGTCTACGTCTTCATGTTTTAACTGTATCAGGTTTTCATCTTTGCCTCTCCTCCAACATCCTGCATCTCAGGAGAACGCAGCTTGTCTTCCCTCGGCCAAATTTTTAGCCATGCAAGCAGCAATATTGGTCTTTCGCTGCTTTGTCCCAGATTAAAATATTTCAACCACTATCTGATAGATTGCTGTGAAGTTTTGTACAGACATTCATGGTCCCCGCAGGATGAAGTGTACTTACTCTGGTAATCTCCTGATCTTTTCCTTTAGCACCACCAGAACATTATTATTTGTGGCTCCAAGGGAAATGTATCAGCAGCTGTTACACTCATACATCACGCCATTTACCTTTTCTGAGCTCTTTCAGGACCTCTTCTAAGCATTCTAGTTGGAGGTCACTATGTCTTCGGTAATAAGAGCTAACATTTTCTTAGTCTGTTTTTGACTTGACATGACATAAATGTATGATAAGAAAGAACGTGGATATGACAATCACCCAAATCTACAGCTTCCCTCAGGTTTACAGAGCTTTATAATGCGTTTCAGCTCATATTTTAGCTGTCCAGTTCACAGTTTTAATGTTTCGGTTCGCTCTCACTACTCTCTTAGTGTCGTTTTCAGCCACAGCAAGCAGCAGAGAGCGAAAAGGGAGTGAACATTGGACTTACATTAGACAGGCTGCCGTAAACATGACTCCAAATGAATAATAATGTTGATCCCTGTCTGCTGGATGTGTAAATGTAGATTTAGATGATGATATGTCGATATTTGTGGCCAAAAAAAAGCAGTTATTACAGGTTTTCCTTTTCCTTTTCTGCTTCTTGTGTTAAATGTATCCATGTTTAAATGGAGCTCATGGTATGTTTATTAACTGTGTATTGATTAGGTTGAAGTTATTTGTTAAATTATGAGCAGTAGCCTGTTTGCAAAATGCCAAGCAAGTCAAGTGAGAGAAAAATAGGTTCGAAAAAGTGGGAGGTGAGGTATGAGTAGTGAGCATGTTTTTCCATTTAAAAACAGAGGAGGAGGAAGAGGAGGAGGAGGGAGGAGGGAGAGCGTGGTGATTTAGCGCTGTGTCAGCAGTAAGGCATCGTCTAGCTCTCCAGAGACGAAGCCACTGTGAAGTTTTATGACTCTTTATGGAGAAATTACGATGTTGCACAAAGAGATTATCATTATGAGTGAACCTTTAAAGGTGATGAAGGTTTCCAGACTTATCCTCCTCATGGCTCTAATCTGCCTGTCTGCTTCACAGTGCTTTACAATATCAGTGCTCTGAACACAGTGTGTCCACGACTCTGTCTCCTCCCTTCCCTCAATGGTTTTAGTTTCTCTCTCTCTCAGAATCTCAAGGTTTTCAGAGGCAGCTACATCTTTTCTTGTTCGCGTGTTATGTGTGTGAATGTGTTGGGAGAGGCAGTTTCAGAAGACAGCACACACACACACACACACACACACACACACACACACACACACACATGCATAGGCACTAAAGTGGGCTAAAGTGGGGTGAATTTACAGGAAGCTCTTGAGCCATCATGGTGCTGCATCTCTTTTGTATCCCTTTATGGTTCACCTTCTCCCTCCCTCGCTTCTCTCCTCTGCCATAACCTTTTCTGGTGAGAAAATGCCATGTCAATAAAAGCTTTTTAACATGAGGAAAAATCAATATGCTCTGATTGCACCCTTTTTTCTTTTTCTTTTTTTTTTTTAAGCGTGCCTGTATGGAACAAATAAGTGGTTCTGCTTCTATGTGGTTGCTGGGTAAAATGTTATTTTCTAAAGCAGATACTTGGTAGTTTTTCTTTGCATACTGTATAGTGAACTGAAATGAAAACCCAGAAGCTTTTTGAGGCCCTGTTTATGCTGATATGACTTAATATTAACACTTTATACTTTAAAGTGCTTTATTGGTTGCAACTCACACCATCAACTTTTATTGTTCTGAGAGGGAAAGCAAGCTTGAAGGCAAGGTTGCAATAAAAATGCACAATAAAAATGTATCATAAAAACAATAAAAACACATTAACATAAAAGCTCAATAAAATGTATGATAAATAGGGGCAAAATATACCCACATCAGTTGTTAAGACCAGACAGCCAATCTCTTCTTTCAACAGTCAAGCCAAAAGACTTTATTGTCTCTCAAGAGTGATAGTCTGTAATATCTCCACCTCATATCAGAGAGAAAATAGAAAGCTTGAACCATACAGTGTTTGTTCAGAGGATTTGACTTTTAACTCACAGTAGGGCCTGACTCATCTGGAGGACACAACACACACCTAAAACAGAAGCAACAGTAGTTGCTTTACTGTTATCATCCAATTTTAACCCCTTTCAAGAAATAACATGAGTTTATATTGAAATGGGATTCTGTCTTTCTGCATCTGAGAATTTAATTACAAGAATAAAGTTACAAGATTAAATTGACATGGATTATAACCCCACCCCCCGTTTTCAATACATGACCTTACAGCTGCATTGATCTCAACTATGCTTCTACACCGTTTTTCTGTCTGCTGTTATGAATGTAGCCGGAGAGGGGGGCCAAGTGGGCCATGATGTCCACAGGTCGAGTCTGGCTGGGGATTTTTGTTGTGTGTCGTTAACTTGTTAGTTAGCTTCATAAGATTGCAGTTTCTAATCACACCCACTTAGCTCGGACTGGTCAACTCCTCCTTCAGCTGATGGAAAAGTCTGACACCAGGCTAATGTGGCAACACCTGAGCCAGTACCACTGGAAGATGCAGACCTTGAACTGCAGCTGAAAGCTATTAAATGGCCCTCTGAGCTGAGATTATATAACCACAGTATGTCTAAGCTTAGGTTTGCACTAACTGTGCGAAATGATGTTTAATGATTCTTAAGCTTTTTACGATTACAGTACTTTAATTGACTTGACTGCCATGTAATTTAATTATTGTGCTTCAATGTATTTCTGTAGTATCATGTGGGGGTTTGTGCTGAAATTCCTCTATGGCCTGAAATGAGTCATTGTTAGTGGATTAAGTGGGTAAAGATGATCTACAATGTTATGCAGAATGGTGTGCCCGGCCTCTGGTGTTATAGGGGAATTTATAGATTTGTGTGTGTATGTATTATTTGTGCCATGATGACCCTGCTATTTATAGAACTCTTTAAACGTACACTATGCTGTAAGAGCTCACTAAAAGATGAACATGACATTTCTGTGCCTGGTTTTGTAAATTGTGTGGTATTTCTAGACTCGACTATTCTTGTCATGTCTTGGAGAACAGCTTGTACAATGAGAATAAAACATGCGCACACACAGTTTCTTATGCACGAGAGCAAAAATTTATTTTTAGGAATTTTATTTTAGGATAATGCTATTCATGAGTTTTCAGGAAAAGGAGCATGCTGATGTTTTGGGAGAAAGCCGGGTGGAAGATTTGACATTTCACTGACACTGACTTTTCTTGCGTTTTCAGTGTTGTGCTTCTGATAAAACAAGCATCCCATCATTCAGTGGAAGCAGGTTAATTCTGCACTGTTAATTTAAGATCTTTTGGCATGGATAATTCTAATCATACATCAGTGAGAATGTTCAAGCCATTTTGGTTTGATTAACGTTTTATCACCGATCTCCAGACTCTCTTCTAATGCACACACACACACACACACACACACACACATCCTAAGTGCACTCTTCTGTCATCTCATGATTTCATTCATTCTCTCACTCTCTCAATAAACCACATGCATGCTAAAAGCTCCCTTGTGTTAAAATATGAAGTACTGAGGGCCAGTTATGAGTTGATAAGCTGCAGTGTCAGCGTCCTCTAAATGCCCCCCCTCCAGTAATTATCCCACCTACCGCTGATTAATGCTTAGTCACTCTGTCCAACAAGGCCTCCTGCCTGTTCCTCCGCTCCTTCCTCATTGTTAACACAACCTCCATCCACTCATTCTTATTCTATATCTGTTTCACCTGCCACGTTCTTTTTATCCCGCAATTAACCAGGAACTTACTTTTGGCTGTTCGAATGCAGATGGCCCACCATCCTCAGATTAAAAAGATTTTAAACTAAAGTGACCTACACAGGGGAAATAATTCAAAGTACATGTAAGAAACCACCCTTGAATGCACCACTCTGACTGTGGGCCTTGCTAACTCACCGCTGCTACTTTGGAGAGCAGGCAGTGGGAATTCGGGAATTGCAAACTCAGGCAAAACAAGTGTATTGGATAAACAGTGCAGGCCTTCAAAAGCTTCTCAGATTCACTTTAATTTGACTTTTCCTCAGGTTTGTTGTCCTGCAGGACTCTGCTGCTGTCAAATCGGTCATATAGTGTCAAACAAAGCACAATGTATGTGTTGTACATAGACATGTCTACATGCATATGTTGTATATAATCCCCTACTTCATGCATATAAAGTAACTTGTCACATTACTCATGCTGTATTTATTATATTTTTCTTGGACTTGTGTTCAAGTACATTGAGAGCAATGAAAACCCAGAGTCAGATTCTTCGTATGTGTTCATGTAGTTGGCCAGTAAATCTGATTCTGGGTCTTTGTCTTTGTCTGTCTCCTCATCTGTATAGTCTGATTCTAATAAGTACGGTCAGCTGTCAGAGTGGAATGACTCATGCCTGTACTTGTAAGAGTTCAGTGAATAACCAGATGGTGACTTAAGCAAATCCTGTCTTGTTTGCTACTTCTTCATCCACACATGTAAACAAACGTGTGTGTGTGTGTGTGTGTGTGTGTGTGTGTGTGTGTGTGTGTGTGTGTGTGTGTGTGTGTGTGTGTGTGTGTGTGTGGATCAACAGGCAGTTGGCTTGGTTAGCTGGCAAGTTGCCTCCGTAAGTAGATCCCTGTGCAGTTTGTTACAATAGCTTTTCCAAGGAGCTACTTTCTGTGATTAGTGTTCAGTCGAGCTCAAAGACAAGCCTTTGAAATAATTTATATAACTGAAGTTTACTGTAAAGTTTTAGGAGGCTTGCCCTGATAAATGTTGCCTTGCTGGTCTCTCAGTTTTGCAAACCTTTGTCTGCCAAGTGCAAAGTTATCACAACCCATAGTCAGAATGAACACAACTCTGAGATTCAGACCCGATTTTTGAAGGAGGGGTATTTGTGTTTGTTCTTTCCTCTCAGTCTGCCTCTTCTAGTACAGTCTGTTTCTGTCTCAGTCAGTGATTTCCTACATTTAGTCGTTTTGGTCTACTGAGAATTTTTCTCTCCATTTACAGATTCATTCAGTCATTGGAAGAAATACCTAAAAGGAAGGCGTTACTCTCTGAATCTGGAATGTGTGAAAGCCTTTTTGGGACAGTGCTTTTGCTTTCCATGGTGCATTTTCAGATGGATAGATATTTGGGTATGATAGTGAAAATCTAGGCCTCCCTGCTTATGCAGGTGACAGCAGTAAGAGGCAATCAAAAGAAAAAAAACACTCATTTGCGATGCTGAATGTGTGTAGGGAAGGGTCACCTCATGCTTGCTGCTCTTTTTCTCTTTCATCTCTTGTGTTCTTTCAGGATGGCAAAAATAAAACAGGCATCACTTTCAAACACTAACACCAAGTGAGGAATTGATCCAGAATTGATCAGGTGTCGACCGGCTGACTAATTACTTTAAGGTTGTGACTCGTGGGCTGTGACTGGTTTGAGACCAGGTCGGGATTTAGGTACCAACACAGGCAGAATTGCACTGTGTCTTTAACCACTGTTATAATACTCATTGATTGCCTTTTAATTCTACTCCTTCACCTCTCTCATTTGATTTCTGTCTCTGTCCAACCTCCTCTCCCCCCCTTTGTGACTCTGTTGTCTCATAGGTTTATGGATCAATGACTGGTGGGAGGGGTAAGGTGACCTTCCTCTGACCGACCAGTCTGAAAGCTTGCTGGATAGAGTCCTGCCTCATCCAAAGGCTTAAAATGCTTCTCAGGCACTATCTATTTCTTTCACACCATGTGGGAGCACAATTCACCAGAGCATACTGGGGGAAAATTGTGGAGTTGATTGTGGATGGTTTGTCTAATTGGGGTGAAACCGGTGTCCTGCTACAACCGCCTTTAGCACAAATTGGTTTCTGTCTCCATTTGGACAAAATAAATGCTGGGTTAAGGTTTGGGCTGAGGCATGTATTCATTATGGTTATGGATTGTGCAAGCCCACAAGGAATGATTGTAAATAAACGGAAAAGCCACAATAGTGACATAAACCGCTGCAAGTATCTTCCTTCCAGAGAGAGGTGTTCAAGCACAAATGAAATTTTTTACATCCACAGTTGATCAGATGATTGTGTGTGTTTCTGGTAGTGATGGACCCATGATGATCCCTCAACTCTGCAGTTCCCCTCAGCTCCCCTGAGCTTTGTAGCATCTTTCAGCTCATTGTTTTGGTTTTATGACTTTAAGCTTTTAGTGACTGTACTGCAGTAGTCTCCTACTGAATAACCAGACAAGGTAAGAAATAACACAAGCTACCTGAATGTAACTCTTCTAAGGACATGCATGGCTGAGAGTGTCCTCCTGGGTGCAGGTCGAACAAGCAACAACGTAGGGTAGAGACAAACAGTCTTTAGGTTTGAGGACACAGTCCAATGTAAGTTTGAGTTGCAAAGTCAGTCACTGTTGACTGCTGCATGAACTGAAAGATGGATGAAACACTAAGTAGCCCAATTTTGTTTCTGAGCTTCCAGAACTGTACAATTACAATTTTGGCCACATATCGAGCCAAGATGATAAAAGATATTCATTTTGTGAAATAGCAGTCAGCAGATGCAGCTATCAGGTCTGTTACAAAAATACTACATTTAGTCTCTCAAATGTAGATATCTACAGCAAGCAACATCAGCGTTATAGCTTGGGTTGTACAACACCACCAGGCATCATGGATTAGTGAATACTGACTGACACTGAACACTCAGCTCAAGAGCCTTGCTATAATATGAATATGCCTTTACTGCTTTGGTTCACTCTCACCTCCCGCAACAGTTTCCTTTTCAATTGTCATGGACAGTTGTTTTTAGCTTAAACATCTCTGAAATCCCACTGTTTGCTATACCTGCCCAGGAGCTGGTGGAGGCCAAAACAGAGCTAAAAGGAGTGTATATTGGACTTACATTTATCAATGGCCCAGAAACACAACTCAAAATGGATGCTTGTGTTGCACTGTTGTCTCTGCTAGATGTGTAAAAAGACATCTGTTTGCTAACACGTTTGGCACAAGAACTTTATAAGGTGATTAAAATGTTAATATTGTGTTCTGCTGCATCCAACTGAAGGGAGGAAAAAGCAATTAATGCAGTTTTAATTTGCTGTCTGCTGAGCTCTCTCTGCCGCTGTATAAAACAGCTTCCTGAACAAGAGATTCTGGTACAATGCAGAGTCCCTGACGTCCAAATCAAGTTGTCCATCATCCCTAATAAAAACGTTTCACTTTATTCAGAGAGACTCTCGAATGTAGCTGCAGGAAAAACCCCAGTATGATCTTACAACCCAAACACTGGTTGTGCCACAGAGCTCTGATGTGTGTCAATGAATTTAATGTGTACAATTCTTGTTCATTTCTGTTTTATTTTAATGGATGCCTCAGTTTTCTTGACATTTGGTAGTTAATGTTTCAAAGCTTTTAGACCAGCATATTATCTCAAATTATTTATCACGGTATCAAGGGACTGTCAGTACTAACATAGGAGCCTCTCTCTCTCTCACTACTTGTGACACACTCTCTCTCTCTCTCTCATTTCTATGGGAGCGATGGGCTGTGATTGGCTTGTGGCTGCAGGGCAGAGTAAATTATTAAGGCCTGCTCTTTATTTGGCCATAAATGCTCTTTCTCTCTCTCTTTCTCTCTCTCTCTCTTTCTATCTTTCCATCTCTCTCTCCCTCATGTTTTCTACTTCCTCCCCTCCCTCAACACTCTGCCCATTTAGGAAGAGAGTGAACAGGAAAGGAAGGCACTGCAGCGTTAGGGGAAAAAAGCAGAGGGGGGAAAGTAACACAGAGAAAAATGTGGTTTGTAGTGATGGACAGAAATGGAGAAAGAATGTCAGTAGGGAAATGGGAAAAAGAGCTATGGAGCATTAGAGAGAGGGAGGGAAAGTGAGGAGTGACAGAGGGAGAGGGCTGATGAATTGCACAGCAAGCACTTCTGCTATCCTCCACCTGCCACCTGCCCTACACCAAGGCCTGAGTGCATCGTGCAAGAGCAAACACACACCTGCTTTATACCTAAGAACAGAGATTATTTGCTACTGTGTGTGTGCATGTGCATGCAGTGTGTGTGTATGCTTGCAAACTAAGCCAAAAGAAGGACCAGTTGAGTGTTGCTGTCATTAGAGAGTTGTTAAACTGCCAAATGGGTGAGGGTGGAATGAAAGGAAGAGGG
The DNA here is from genome assembly GCF_001640805.2 of Lates calcarifer. Classification (NCBI taxonomy): domain Eukaryota; kingdom Metazoa; phylum Chordata; class Actinopteri; family Centropomidae; genus Lates; species Lates calcarifer. Next base: position 15,015,297 of record NC_066837.1, on the reverse strand, counting down.
GGAGGAGGGAAGACACTTACCAGAGGAGAAAGAGAGTAGAAAGAAAAAATAGAGTTGTTTTCATTTCCATCAATAATTCAGGATGTGTAGTATCTCCTGTTGTGTGCAGCTGCAAACTTCATGCCTCAGCGATTTTAACTGAGGCAAACAAGCCCGACATGTGCATGTGCGCACACACAAACACACCCACGGACAGGAGGATTAGTGATCGTTTGTGTCATTTTGCAGGCAGACGTGTAATTTATGTAAATATGGGATTCTTGCTGTGAGAAATACTGACTACAGAGGAGCTGTGGGTTGATTATTAGTGTGCTTTGTTTATCTGTGTTTATGTGTCCTTTGAATCTACTTAGCATAACTTTACACTGCTGCTTCATAAAATATCAATTGCACCATATTTTGTGCTAATGGCAACTAGTTCAGTCTACTTAATTTCTCTTCTCCTCCAGTGTATGACTATGATCTTTAAAGTTGCTCTAATCAGTATTTTATGTTAACAATGGATCAAATACCTGTGTGCAGTGTGAGAGGTGTCGCTCGTAGGAACAAACCTGCAGAGAATTGTCATCCAAATCTGCCTCTGCTCACAGCTCTACAGAGCATTTTAGCATATTTTTATGACCCACACCTTATCTTGTTTGAACCCAATATAACAAATCACAAAACTGTACAGAACTGCCTAGCTTTAGACCCTCGATTACCAGATGAGGAAAAACCTCCCCCCACAACAACACGAAGTGAATCAGACTTAAGGCCAGCAACACAACTCCATGTCTGCTTGATAGCATGTTTATTGTAAGGATTTTATAAGGCGATGATTTGACCAAAATGTAATTTCACGCAGGTTCGAGGTTGGATTTAATCAAGTCAATTTATTTATAGAGCATATTTGAAAGCAACCAACCAAAGGGCTTTACAGGAAAATTAAAAACACATTTAAATAATTCAATTTAATCAAAGCATGGAAAAAAAGTAAACAGACCAAGTAAAAGCAGTCATGTATAGCAGCTGTTAATAAAAGATGTCTGAGGATGGAATTTAAATATGGCAACAGATGGAGAGGACCTGACAGTGAAGAGTAAACTGTTCCACAGTCTGGGAGCAGCAATAGTAATGTAAGCTGGTGCAAATCCATGCAATGCTTTGAAAAGAAATAAAAGAATCTTAAAAATTTATTTGATACTTCACTGGTAACAGATGAAGGAAGGCGAGTAGAGGAGAGAGATATCATTTCTCTTCTTGGTACCATACTAGTGCTACATTTTGGACAGACGTATGTTTTAGCATTCTAACATCCTAATTTAGTGCTGTACTTCATATTTTGGGGATTAGCAGGTGATTTAGCATGGGTCTCATGCTGCATGGATACTGTAGGATGGGCTCAGGTTGTTCTATTTGCTGCTGCTGCTGGAGGGCACAGTGTGATTTGTCGGGGGTCATATAATCTCATAACATCCGCTCATAAACTTCTGTTTGTCCTGCAGCAGCAGAATTTAATGTCAGAGTTGAACAGGTGCGCACGCCAAGGCCAAGTGTCGGGCCGCGGCAGATCAATGGCCGCCTCCGCTCACAAAAGATGTTTATGTGGGTGTGTGTTTCGGCAGGTGCTGATATAACAAGGAGTTTGATTAGATTGGATGAGAGCCAGAAACCAATGTTTTTCAGCTGCGGCTGCTCCCGTCATCATCATCATCCTCCTCCTCATGTACTGGAGTTGCTGAACAGATGCACAGCTCGACAAATGTGGTTAAATTTGGCAGTTTGCATTCTCTCTCCCTGCCTTTTTTTTTTCTTCTTCTCTCCATGCTCCTGGGCAATTAGAGGAGCCAGAGTTGGCAAACAAGCGCATAGCCATTATGTAGTGTTTGTGAATGTGTGTGAGTGTGTACCCAGGTGATGTGCTTTAAGGCAAAAAGGGGAGAAACTATTTTCTCTTCCCACAGCAACAGGCATGGATCAAAGTAATTGGACAGTTTGGTTCACACTTGGGCAGTCCAAAGCCTTGTGTGCATATGACTGTGTGTGTGTGAGTGTGTGTGTTTGTTATGTGTGTATTCTCTGCTTCCCAGACTTAGTAGCAAAACACTTCCATACAGCACACATCCACTTTACTACACACACACATACATACATACATACAGTATGCACTCAATATCATCTTTTCCTTGCTACATTTGTGTTGAATAAAACATGGCAGTAAAAGTGTGTCAAAGTCTTGCTCAGTGCAGAGGGAGCAGAATGGAAGGTTTCTGCTCTAAGATCAGATAGAAAGTGTGTGTCTACGTGTATGTGTGCATGTGCCTCCCTCTGTCAGTGCAAGGCATAGATGTAATTGTGGGCAGTTTGGGTGTTTTGATCCTTTGCCCGCTGTGCTCCCATCTCTGCCTCCTTCTCTGTCTGTCAGTCTGTCTGACTTTCTCTTCCTCCCACTCATTACAATCCACTGTATCTGCACTCGAAGCCATCTCCCAGTCGCGGCACACAAGACACACATAATTAACGCTGGCCTTTCTCATACAGTAGCTCCATCTCTCAGAGGGGGGAGGATAGAGAAGAAATGGAAAGAGAACAAGGGTAATGGATGGGAGCGAGGTGGAGGAGGGAATTAGTAAATGGACAGAGGAGGTTATTACAGGAGGTGATCAAAAGAGGAAGAGAGAAGAAAGGAGACATTAAAGAAATGGACGAGTTGCTTCACTGACCGGTGGGCTGAGGCACTAATTCGCTCTGATTGTTGCAAGATTGAATCCCCCTCATGAACTTTACAGCATGTATTCTGTCCAATAAAGTGCACATGTGATGAGAGAAGAGATATTTTAAAAATACAAGGCGTGCGGGGAGCAGCAACAAAGTGCGGAATCTAAATTTGCTGATGGACTGATGTCGAGTTTCTTTCATTCTTTCATCTCTCCTATTAGTTACTTCTTGGAAAACTGGGACAGCATAGTCCAGTCTGGAGCTAAAACACACACTCCCTGAATGCAGATAGAGCTCAACACACACACACACACACACACACACACACACACAAACACGCATACAGACCACAGAGAATACCATCCTTGATCTGTGTGGCTCTGCTATTGACTGATGTGATGGAGGATAAGAGGGAAATTACCAGCTGAAGGTGGTCTGTGTATTATTCAGATTAGATGCACACATACTCATTCACACATACACATTATGTTTGTACTTGTACACTTGTGAGGACTCCCATTGACATATTACATTCCCTAAACCCTAACCTTAACCTTAGAGGGAAACCCCACCGATTTTACACATTAAAGTCTGTTTGTAAGTCTTGGGGAGTACTACTGCATATGTGCGAAGAAAAAAGTTGTAGGAAACCTTCTGTGGCTCCAGAGGGAGCTGCACAAAGTCTGATAGACTGTCAAATAATAATACTTGAGTCAGCATCAGTTGAGGTTAGAGAGTTTGAAAGTTTGAAAATGAAAAATCTTGAGGGGTGTGGAGTTAGAAAGAAGTGAGCTTACCAGACGTCTGTAGCCTGCTCCTCATCTCTTCTCGAGGCTAGTGGCTACGTTGGCTGCTACTGACGTAACACACACCAAATCTCTGACCTGCAGTCGCGTTGCACTATGGGTAACGTAAGCAGCAGGTTTTGAAAAAGAAGAAGAATGTGTGGAATAAAAATGACCTTAAAACAAAGATCTTAGCCCTCAAACTGCCCTTTGAGGATCTGTTCCAAAGAGAGGTTTCGCCCAAAATGTCAAACTCAACACACAAGGTCTGAAACTCAAACTGGTCCTCACAAAGATAGATGTACAAGTAAAAACACCCACACTTAAAGACACACACGTTCAAAGCTTTGGGTCTCCTTACCACCCTGCAAGCCTTCAGAAAAATTAATTTTCTGTTCAATAATATTGAATATTGTGCCTCCAGATCAATTTAATTGCAATTAAAAACATACACACACAAGCACACTCCTCTTCTCATTCATGTGTTAGGCAGAGCTGGTGTGTCAATGTGGAGAGGTAATTATTTGCTTGGCCAGTCTGAGCCTGCTCTGAGTCTCAAGGACGGACTCGCCTGCAGCTACAGTACCAACCAACACTCAGATTACACAACAGAAACTGTGTGTGGGTGTGTGTGTCTGTGTGTGATGTTGGGGCCGTGACTTGAATGAAAGTACGTCCTTGTGTTTTTATGTGTATGCATGCAGAATGTATAGTGGGTATATGGTTCATATTTTTCAGAGCTGTGTGTGTGTGTGTGGGGTGGGGTGGGGTGGGGGGGTGTAGGTAAATGTGAATGTGTGTGGGCATATGCAAGTGTTTGCATACAAGTCGTGATTGTGAGTGTGAATGTGTGTGTGTGAGTGAGTGTGCCTGTGAGCCTATATAGAACAATGGCTTTTGCAGCATCGTCCCTGCAGGTCTACACCTCAGGGAATCACTGCCACAGTCCCACCATTACACACACACACACACACACACACACACACACACACACACACACACATACATTCCTTGTGTGCCACAATATAATAGTAGGGATGGGAAGAGGGAAATTGAGGCTGGGAAGGAGATTGGGTAGAAAACGGGAGAGTGAGGGGGAGGAAAGGAGGGAAGAGATGGTTTTCAGTGTACAGTGTAGGGAAGAAAAAGAAGACAGAAAGGAGAGAGAGAGAAATTGGAAGAAGGCCATTGGAGGATGAACATCAGTCATGAGTCATGAGATGAGCTGATCATCACAGCCGGGCCAGACAGATAATGTTTCACTTTCTGGCCCCATAAAATCTTTTACGACAGCTCTCCCCAGATGACTGCTACCTGTTTTTATTTGGCTCTGTATTTGTATTTGACTCTGTGTGTGTGTGTGTGTAGTTGAGTGCTTATAGAGTACAAAGTGTACATAAATGGGATTGCATGCCGCTGTTTGCGTGTGTGTGTGCACGCATGCTTGCATGTGTGAATGCACATAAACAGGACGATTATCAAGTGTGAAGTGTGTGTGAATGTGATTTCATGGTGTCATTTTCTTGGGTATGCGCTCGGATTCGTGTGTGTCTCTGTTTATGTGTCCAGAGTGCTGTAGAGCTGTAAAGCGGTGCCAGAGAGTTCTGAGTGATAGCCTCGGACTACCACAGCCAGGAGACCAATAACAGAAGGCGGCTCAAGGAGGCTCCTGCCAAGTGACCAATGATTAGATCCAACTGGAGGAGACCAGAGCCGAATGGCCCGTCATTCCTCAGCTTCATTCCCCCTCAGAGCCCCATTCCCACTATCCCCCAGTAACAGGACGGCATTTCCGTTGCGAGTGTTGCAGAAACACGTTGGTTTATTCTCTGGGCGCTTAGCTTTGTTAGAGTTTTGTGCAGGGCTCTGCAGGAGGGAGCACTTTTCTGGGGGAAATAAAAGGCAGGATTATGAAGTTATCCAGATAACCCTTTAATACGGGGCCAATTAGATTCAAACAGCACATGAATGAAATGTTAAATCCATTCTCTTTCCACAGGAATACAGGCAGATGTAAACACATAACCGTGCTTGATAGGTAAGGACCCACCAGCAAGAGGGAATGTGGCCAAACTGATGCTGATGCAGAGTTTATGCCCAGAGAAGGTTTAGAAGAAAGACGCAATCAATATGCAAGGCAGGTACACAAGTGAATATTTAAGTTAAAGCTTTAGCAAATCTGCACACTAGAGTCTGTGCTCTCTTTTTTATTTATTTATTTATTTAGCACATTCAAGTTTTTGATTGTAGACTTTCTTCAGGGATAATAAAAAATAGTAATAATAAAGTTTATTTATATATAGCACTTAAATCAGAAATTACAAAGTGCTCTACAAAGAAAATGAAAACATGAAACAGACATATTACAAATACGTATTTCACACATAACCTGCATACGTGCATACTGTAAATACACATATCCAGTCAATTTCACCTAAGGTTTGCACTAAAAATACATTCTCAGACACAATATAAAAGAGGGAAAACAATTTTAAATAAAGTTACTCGAAAGCCTTTGGATAAAAACATGTTTTCAGAGGCAATTCAAAAGAAGATACTAATAGTGATTTTGCAGGAGTTCCTCGGGCTGTCCCCTGGTGTTAAACCTGGAACATGGGAACCAGCAACAGGTTCTTGCCTGAGGACCTCAGACTATGTCCAGGTTGATAAGAGCCCAGTAACTCAGAGATATACAGTAGTCTGGGGCCAGGCCATGAAATGCTTTAAAAGTAATGAGTAAAATCTTAAAAATTGATTCTGTAATAAAATGGTTGCCGATGTAAAGACAGTTAGAGGGAAGTAATATGAGCTCTTTTCCTAGTTCTTGATTATAGTCTGGCTGATGTACTCTGGAATTCATGAATTTTTTACTGATTTATGCCAGTTAGGCATACATCATACAGCGGTCTAAACATGAGGATATGATAACAGAATAAAAGAACATTTAGGTGTATTTGCATTGCCATCACTACCCTAATCTTTCTGCCTTATTTTCACTACTTCTCTGTTTCAGTTAACAGTTGGTCTTTCCCATATACATTTTGTCACAAGGATACTTCACCATATAACATACTCTACATGTGATATCACCTTCTGCTCTCGGATGTGAAAAATAACACATTTTATTGTGTTGCAATACTCTGCACAGTTGTGACATTGGGGACAGTTCCCGTCTTTTCTGAGCGATAACAAAGTGTGCTTGTAGTGAGGCAGTATTTTAGCCCTAACAAGTTTATTCCTTTCAATTAGTTTGAGTTTTGATTAAAAAAAAGTATCCAAATCATTAAGCACAGCTGGATGTGTATCTAATCTGCTTCACCGTGTAATCTCGTTCCTGACTCCTCCGCTCTGACCCTTTGTTATTTCTTTGCCTAATGATACTGCTGCTTGTTTTCATGCCTCCTTGCAGCCTAAGCTTGTGTGTGTGTGTGTGTTTACGTGTGTGTGTGTGTATTGACTTTGTAGTATTGATCAGATAGAGCAGCAGGGTGGTCCTGCACTCAGCTGTCAGTACATCCTGAAACTGAGGAAAAGCCCTCTGTTTGTAAGACTTTGGCAAACAAAAGCGGCAGAAGTTAAATCAGTTGCATTCATCTGTTCCGTTCAGGCATTTATTTATGGAAAACATTAGTCTCCGAGCCTAGCTGTTGGTCTGCAGAGCCAATTTATGAGTAACACATCTCCCGTCTATGTAATTCATAAACTGACCTCGGCTGTTTGACGTATTGATTTCTACTAGAGCGGGGCTCCTAAAGTATCCCTCCCCTCCTGTTGGTGGGCCTTCATCCAGAACACACTGTGTTCCGGCTCCATGGCTCCGGTACATCCTGTGGTCGTCCTGGGGGTTACTGCGGAAGGTCTGCTGGGTGCCCTGGGCATCTGGATGGGATGGCTCCCACAGGACCCGCTCCTGCTGATCATTACTGTCTATGAATAGCTACTGCATTGCAGATGGAGGGAGGAGAGGGACAGGTATAGCATTGGGTGGAGAAGAGAAATGGGGGGATAAGATGGTGCAAAAGAGCCTGAGAAGGAGGTGGGAGTGTGTAGTGGTGGTGGGTGGGACACAAGAGAAATTTCATTTTCAAGGACACTCAGGTCCTTCGCTGTGGTGACTCAAACAACAAATCTGCACATCTGCTTATTGCAACCAAGCCTTTTAAATAAAGTGTGATGTGGTTGGAGGAAGTGAGACAGAGAGAGGGGCTCACAGAGAGAATAAGGTGCAGTGAAACAGCCAGACAGACAGGACAGGAAATGAAGATGATGAAGAGGATGTGTCCGTCGCCTCATTACATTTCAGAGTCTTTGATGAACATGTAATGATTTCTGTACCCTCACAAACCTCCATGTTCACTCACTCTGGCTCACATTCACACACAAGTGTTTTTGTCCTTTAGCGAGGACATTGCATTGACTTTCAAATAATTTTACTCTAACATTACCTCATCTGCTTCATGCCTATACCTTGACCCAGACATGCTCTTTTTTTAGGTGAATCTCAATAAAGTGACTGAATTATTTCCATTGTCAATTCATCTGATGGTAAATTTATGAATTGAATGAGTTTATTATTTAGTCAGTTAACCATCAGGAATAATTTTAAAAAATACCCACTGCATTTTTTAAATTTTTTTGTTGTGTCTGAGCAACAAATCAATACTCAAAGATAATCGATTAGTTGCCTATTGATTTTATCAATGCCAAACATTTATTGGTTCCAGCTTCTCAGCTGTGAAAATTCACTCCTTTCTTTATTTTGTGTGTGTGAATATTTTAGATTTTTGGACCAAGGCATCGTCTTGATATTTTTAGACCAAATTATTAACCAGTTAACATAGAAATGAATAAGTAGATTAATCAGTAAGGAAAACTGTGAGTCACAGCCATGGGTGGACTGACCCGTTTGAAGGCCATGGGGCATAAATGTGCTGTTGGGCCCCTGTTTCCCATCAAGTAGCTATAGTGCAGACAACACACTATAGATGGCAGCGTAACTATATTTTGCAAAAAAAAAAAAAAAAAAAAACCCAACCAGCTCTCTTACACCTGGCCCCATGGTTTACTGTGCTTCGATGAAACAAAACTTTATTTGAGAAAATGTACCATGTGAGCACAATATGAATTAAAATAATAAAGATGTTAGACCCAGACTTTAACACGGGGCCTGTCTACGAGAGGATACAGCTGCTACTGTCTTTTAGTGGTACAAATTTAAAGCAACCGAATTACAAAAGGCAACTGTTCCACAGTGAAGACAGTGTAGTTTGGGACTCCTGGGCAGTTTCCCCACTTTGCTTGATTAGTAATCCAGCCATCTACTCATGCATGAAGACATCTTTTATTAAGTATTAGCTATTGATTGTCTGGCCTGCTGAATAATGACGATGATGATGATGATAATAACAATAATGATCACTCCTCTCTGCTGCAAAATGCCTGTGGTCTGCACTACATTATTTGGCAGGACTGTGACATTAATTTGTCCTTGTGGCAAATGTTTGTGGTTTGGTTTGTGCATTGAACAGCTTTGACGCTGATGTGAAAACTCTGTGTAGACCTCCCTCTCTCTCTCTCTCTCTCTCTCTCTCTCCCTCCCTCCCTCTCCTCTCTCTCGCTCTCTGACCATATACTCCGCTATGCTCCGCTCACTCCTTCCAGTCGCGGTTACCGGGCGTGCGGTTGCCAGGAGAGACGCGCGAACAGTTCAGTGTACAGCTTTAATAACGGCAGAGCGGCACGGGCTCTCCCCCGCCATTTCCTTGTGCCGAGCCCTGGAATGTCGAGTAGCGGCTCGGGCTCTTCCTCGCGGAAGGAGTTCGACGTGAAGCAGATCCTCAGGATCAGATGGAGGTGGTTCGGTCACCCCGCGGTCCCTCCGCCTCACTCCCCGCCGCTAGGAGACTACTTCGCCGGGAGGAGAGCGGGCGGCAGCTCCGGAGACGGACCATCAGTTAGCGGCTGTAGCAACTCGAATTCAGCCGGCGTAAACCCCAGCGCGGGGGGTCACGGCGGTCTGGTGGCCAGCGGCAGCGCTGGGTCTAACCTGTGTAACGGCAGCGGCAGCAACAGAAAGTTTGCTGATCCAGCGGGGAGTCGGGGCGGTCCGGGAGGAGCGGCAGTTGGAGCGACGGGGAGCTCCTGTCCCCGCTCCTTCAGCCAGCCGGAGTGCAGGAGCTCCGCCGCGGCACTGTCGTGGGTCTCCCCGCCGCCTCATCGTCGCTCTCGCCCGGTGACGAGCATGGAACCCCCCGGCGAGGCCCCGGTGCCCAAGCTGGTACCCGAGCCCTCTGCTCATGTTGGGGCGGTGGAGGAGGAGGAGGAGGCGGCGGCGGCGGCACCGGCGGGCACCGAGGAGAACAACAACCACCCGGAAACTGACTCCAGCTCTTGCAGGTACGGGGTGGGAGGAGGTTTGGGTGGTTTAATGTCTACTTTGGGACCTTTTAGTCAAAAGTTCCAGGGTAAAAACACTCAGCTGTGAAATCCCCCAAAAAGATTTGTGCAAGTGAAAAACTTCTTTGTTGATAGTTAAGGTCAGAAAAGCAGATGAGTTCTTTGTAATTGGATGAATCATTCCTCTGTTCACTAATCACCTTGTTCTAGTTGACTGGTTAATTACTTAGTCTGTCCACAAATACTAATCAGCAACTATTTTGAGTGACTGATTATTTTAATATTTTTTCAAGCAGTTGGTTGTGAATTTGCCATTTGAAAATTGCAGTTTTCAATTTTATAGACAATGTAATTAATTACAGATTAAAAAATTACAGATTAATCACCAGTTGCAGGCCTATACATCATTACTGGTGCAAACAGGACAGGTTGAAACTGCGAATGTGCTCTTGCTGACTATATAGGAAAAGGGGTCTTGGGTGGGGGGGGGTTACCAAGCATGAGGCTGTTCAGACAGTATGCAGTAGTGGAGGGCCACTCATTACAAATAGACAGACAGGGAGTGGGAGAGAGAAAATGATGGCTGGGTACCTTTGGGACAGCATGTGGTCCACTGATTTCTCCCCTCAACCTCCTAATGAGCCTTCGCCAACCAGGCTCTGTGTTGAGTACACAAACACAAATGCTACAATCTCTTGTGAATATAGGATTTTCAGAGTCAAATTAACAATATGACTCCGGGGCTGAGCTCCATGTGTAGCTACATACTGCACTTGACATTTATATTGTTTTGTTTTCACTGACTGATTCTCCAGCTTTTACTCATAAGCCTCAGAGCTGTGTGAACGGTTTTTTTGTGTGCACATGCATGATGGAGGGAGTGTGTTGCACTGGCATGGCCATCCAGCTGTAGCTGTGTGAAAAGGCATTTAATTAATAGTTGCCATGGAGATAGCAAAACAAAGCAATTAGGGCATCGTCACTCCTCTTAAGCGCAGCTACACAGACTCACCGATTTATGTTTTTATTATGATGCAGCAATAAATGTGAGGAAGTAAAGGCAGAAATACACACAGTGAACATGTGTGTGTGTGTGTGTCTGTTTGTGTGAGTGTGTTTACTATCCTGGCATAATGATGCATCTGAAAGCCTCCTATCATACTCTGTGTTCCCAAGACACACATCAGAAAATATAAATGATTCATAGGACATGCACACACACACACACAAGCGCAGATGTATTTTTTTAATGGATTAATGTCTGAGTCGCTTTCATTCTACACCCGGTTTGTTTTGTTGATGTATATGTTTGTGTGTGAGAGACACACACACACACAGAAATATGATTTTTAAAAGATATCTATTGTTATGCAAGGGTTGATGTCATAGGGTTTACACAGAAAATTATTACTGCTTAGTAGTAACACACACACACATACACATACACCAGCCTCATTAGCATAAGCAAAGGAGAAATTTATGATGTGAGCCTTTTGAGTATGTATTGTACGTGTTCATAGGTATAGCCACATCCTTGCACATGTTATGGTTGCCATACCAACACAGAGATTAGTTTCTGCAGCATACATGTGCAGCCCTGTGCGGGTTAAGTTTTGTGTTGTGTATATATGTGTGTATGTGTTGCTATTCATGCTCTCCCTCTGAGAGGTCCTGTGTACAGTATGATACTCCAAGAACACGGGTGGCAGAATCCCAAATGGGATCACGGGGAGGGACGCCTGCTGAATCCCAGAGTGGCTGAAGGCTCGGCTCTGCTCCGCTCATCTTGTCCTCTCTCTTTTACTTTCTCACCCCACCCAGCTCTCCCCACCCCCTTTTTAATCCTGGTGTGCTCCTCGCCCTCTCTCTCCTTCTGTCCCATGTCCATTCATCTGCCCTCTCTTCCCCTGCTAATGTGTTGGGGGAAACAAAAGCATTTGTATGTGTGTCACGGGGGGCTGTAACATGTGACCAGGCAGGCAACGTGGCTGTATGATCGCGGCGTATATCAGCTTACAGAACTAAGTTTCATTTGCATTAGCTGTTAGTCTACAGGCTAATCAGGCTAGATAGTTAATCACCAGGGAGTGTGTGTGTGTGAGAGAGAGAGAGAGAGAGAGAGAGGCAGAGGCAGGAAGAGAGACACTGAATGACAGTTGTGTGAATGTCCTTGCCTGGTGCAGGGGTTTAGAAAATCTGGCTGCATGGTGTTGATTCGCCCCAGACACACTCTCTCTTTCTCCTCTCCCTCTCTCTGTTTCTCTCTCTCTGTCCACGTTGAGTGCCTGCCAGGCTCAATTAAGGGGACTGGAAGGCAGCGTTCCCCCCACTTCAAAGCCATCTCCTCTGGCAGTATTTAGCCACACCATTCGTCTACATACACGCTCCACACACACACACACACACACACACCACACACACACACACACACACACATACAAGAGGACAGGAAAGCTAGCCAAAAAGCCTCCTTGGAGAGTAAGAGTGGGATAGGGAAGAGAGAAAACTGAGGCAAATATGGATTTTGGGATGAGGTGGGATGAAGTGAGTGATGGATGAGATTAGTTGAAGATATAAAAGTGAGGACAGGAGACGGATATGGAGGAGCAGAGGGAAGATGACTCACACAAGCCAATTTGTGTGCATGATACCTTCTTGCAGCTTTTATTAATGGTGACTAAGGTTTAAGTCAATTTTATTTGCAATGCACAGAATCACAAATTCGCCTCAAGAGAGGTTTAAACATATAATAAATGATTTTTTGGCCACTTGGGGGCAGCAGGAAGAGGACATGTTATCACGCAAACAGTTGCGTGGTTACACGTCCAGCAGACAGAGAGAAAAATTATCATTCATTTAGTCATTTTTACTCGTTACGTTATTCCAGGATTCATTCTCCTTTTAGCTCAGTTTTTCATCTCCACCAACTCCTGAGGGAAAAATCAGGGTATTTAGCTGCTAAATGCTGCAGTATATTCACCAGTTAATCTCCAAGGGTAGTGTACAGTGGGTTTTTAGAGCCTTTTTAAAAAAAAAAAAAAAAAATGCTAATGAGAGCATTGAAACAGTGAAGTTTTTAGTTAGAAAATCTGAAAGATGCTATACAGCTCCTAGAGGTGAGAGGAACGGCAGAGTTTGGTGATAATTTTCTGTGGGTTGTCACTACAAGCAACTTCTTTCACATTACACATAGTTATGTGAGCCACTGTTAATATAACAGTATTCGTAATACTAAAGTCAGTTAATCAGCTAAGGGAAAACTCCACAGATAAACTGGGAAAAAAACAAGATAACAGAGTAGGACTCCCTCTTCTAAAACCGACAGACGTGCAATAAATGCCACATATGCAGAGCAGACAGAAATATCTGTAACATTATGGAGAAACACAATAACAGTATTATGTAACTAAATTGCAAACATGCATGAAAATTACCGATCAGAAAAGAGGATTTCTCTTTAACTGTAGAGCTGAAATGATATCGTCCTTGGAGTATCACTCCGTTTCTTATCTCTTTGTGCTGGGGGGCCAGTCCTGCCACTTCTGCTATTAAATTAAAAATGGAAGTAACAGCTCTGGCTCTCATAAATTAAACGCTGGTTTGGGAGCCATGATAGCTGATGATTCACAGGGTAGGTATACTTCAGTGCTTATCCGTGACGAACACACATGCACGCACCAGCACACACACGTACCTCATCAGTTCTGACTGGAAGAATAAGACATAACAGCCCAGGGCTTCAACACTTCCACTAGTGAATAACGAATGTTGAAGCCATCCTGGCCCAAAACCCTGCTACGTTTCCCGTTGTTGGTGTAGATACAAGGAAACTGGTTGCCATTAGGGAGCAGAGTAAATTACTGCATATCCTATGGGCTCAGCTCCCACAGCTATTTAATTGGCAGCTTCTCTTTTAAGTGGGTTAAATTTATCTGGCCATTTACTCCTAGTAATTGGACCATTAAAGAGCTTTTGTCTGCTTCTGGCGACATATTGTAACCCTGTTAAAAAGTGAAGGAGAGAGTGAATACGTGTGAGGGACGGGTACAAAGAAAAAGATGACACATGGAAGACACAGAGCAGCTGGTGTAGCTCTCTCCACACACCTCTGTCTCTTAGTTTCAAACAAAAGTGAATCAGCATCAACACATGCACTCAAAGCTTCTGTCTCCTTCTTGTGTGTGTGTTTGTCCTCATGTATTTGTGTGAATGCTTGTTACTGTGTGCGTACAGGACGTCCAACAGCAGTGCCACCCTGTCCTCATGCATGTCGATGGAGCCTTGCGCTTGTCCAGAGGAATGTATGTTCACCGCTCTGTCCCATGCCGACGTCACCTTCCGCAAGATGGAGGGCTACCTGAGGAGCCGACAGCTGTGTGATGTCATACTGGTGGCTGGAGAGAGGCGGATACCTGCCCACAGGTAGGGGAAAAGAGATGATAAAATGTTACACATGCACAGCAAAGACTGTGACATTGAATAGATGCAAATGACAATGACTTTTTTGTTTGCTTAATTGCTTAAAGCATTCATTTATTTATTCAAATTGTACTTGATTAATTTTCTCAATGATTTAACTCCTCATTTCTGCACCATACTATATATATATATCCTTCACCTGTGTGAGAAACCTGTGTAATACTTTTCTTATTGTGGCAGAATGAAATATTAGCTGACATCTAAAATCAATGAAAACTGCTTTTTACATAGTGTTTGGACATGAAGGCAAATATAAAATAACATTTTTTAAAGCTGTTTAAAAATATCTTATAGTAACAATACTGTGTTAATTTTGGCTCAGATGTTTATTTTGGCCACTTCCTCTGTGAAACCAGCTTCCCAAAGCTATAGGAAACACACCGTAAATTTAACTAATACACAAACTAGATCTAAAACTATTAGTTGATTAATTGGTTAATCAAAATAAAATTAATCTGCACAAACTATTTTGATAATCAGTTCATAGTTTGTCACTCTTTAAGCAAAAATACAAAAAAAAAGCTAATTTCAGCTCCTTGAATATGAGGATTTGCTGCCTGTTTTTATATAACTGCAAATTGTATATCTTTGTGTTTTAACTGTTAGATGCACGTATTTCACTATTGACACTGACATCTTACCATGACATTTTAAAAACAGAACAATCAAACAATAAATTCGAAAAATCATCTGCAGATTAAGCGATAATGAAAATGATTGTCAGTGGCAGCTTTACATTCAACATGTACGTCAGATTTTTTTGTGCAGAAGCATTAGCACTAACATCATGCAACACCTACAGCACAACATCTGAGGACATGCATGATTACTTATCCAAATTCACACAGACATGATGACACATACTGCTCGCACAGGATGTTTGGAAAGAAACTTTCACAGGCGCAGCAGAACCACAGTCATACTCAAAAAAGTCCCCTTTTATTTTTGTAGTCTCTCTGTATCACACGTAGTCAACTGAGCCTCTGAATCATGGATCAAACACATGCACACATGTACTAGTCATCCACCTCATACCACCCCACCAACACCCCACTACACTGCTCTGTCGCCGTTGCTCTCTGGGCATGTGGCCACTGGTGCAGCAGCAGGTCCATCTGCAGAGGGATGAGACAGAAGAGGGGCCCTCCATCCAGCAGAAAGACTCTCTCTCTTCTCTCACTGCCTTCCTCTTCTGCCTCATTTGATTTAAGTCCTCCAGGCACAGATGGTGACAAACAAAAGACCCTGCTGTATGAGAATCCTAATGGTGTATGTGAAAGAGTGTGTCTTAAGTTTGTTTGGAGTGTGCGTGTGTGTGTGTGCCAGCAAGAGGGTGGGAGTAAGACATCTTTGTTTGAAAGTGGTTGTTTTGTTTGCAATTGATTTATTGTATGTGTAGGATAAAAGTGCTTTTCTGGGAACAACACATACACCCTCTTACTCTCCGTCTCTCTCTCTCGACATCTTACATGTACACACAAACAAATACACCGTACATGCTGAATAGGCCACTTGTACTGTGTATAGCTTCGTATTTCTTGTGGAGTTTGTTGCAAGCAACGCACTTTGAGCAAAACTCAGGCTCTATATGTGTTTTAAAAATGTAGAGCACTATTATACCTTTTTGTCTCTGGGGCCGTACCCTATACAAATACACTATCTTGCAAATCTATTTTTGTACCCCCATCTGTACACCTCTGGCAGAGTGTTGCCTCCAATGATTTTACCTAATATTAGTCCAGAAACCTTTGTGCACCATTATTGTAGATCAATAGCTATACTTCTGGGGCCCATTATGGTTTATGTTTGTTTATAGCACAACAAGATTAAGAGTCTACAGCCATTCTAGCCCTGTTCTGGACAATCTAATCCACTGCATGTGGGAGAATCCTAGAGGGTCCCATAGAAGCTCAGGGAAACGGCTGAGCACTGCTCTTTAGTGGAAGTGGAGCTGTTAACCAGATATACATTTGACAAACCAAAGTCAGTTATCTTGAAGTCTTTTCTCCTGATGACTAGAAAATACTGTTTGCTGAAAATAGCAATAAAGTGATAAATCTCACCTTTGTGTCACTCCAAGTAAGTTTTCTTGCGCAACTACTTGCGCGTCTACTTCGCCTCGTTGCAGTGCATGAAACCATAATGGGCTCATTACTGCCTGAGGCTGGAGGGCTGAAAATACCCATTAGTGCAGCTGGTGAGAACTGCAGTGGTATTCTGTGTTTTTTTACTTTGACTTTGTCCTGCTGGTGTGTTAGCTAAAAAGTCAGGGGATTACCAAACTCATTACATTCATCCTCTGGCAATCCGTCCAATAGTTGTTAAGATATTTCAGCCTGGACAAAAGGGGGTGGACCTGCCTGACTGACTGACCAATGTGTTGCCGTGTTGCAGCTATACTATTAGCACGACTAATAAATGTACATCTCCTGTAGCCCTCATTTTGAGTACGTGTATAGAAAAGTCAGAAAAGTGAAGTAAGTTTCTCCTACCATCCCTGCTGTTGTTTTTCCTCCATTTTTCCACCACTGTATCCCTGTACCAAGCAGCACATCTACACTCAGACAGTGTTCAGTTTCCAGCTCTTGCTCTCCTTTCCTGAGTCCAACTCATCTGTTTCCTGCTCTCCTCACTCTGGCATTTTGTCTTACTCTCTGCTGTTTCCATTACAGTGTGACACACTGCCTGCCATGTCTGTCTTCAACACACTGCACTTATGTTTGTGTGGAAATATCCCACTGCTGCATGCTCTTTGACTCGCTCACAGCAACATATTTTTGACATCTTTGTCTCTAAAACACACACACACACACACACACACACACACACTGCTCATCTGCGCTCATCTGTCAAGGTCCTAGTGTCACACACTAATGAGATTATACACATGTACATGCATACACACACACACACACATTCAGTGCACACACACATACAGACACAGTCACGTCTGTTGACCATGAAGTCAACAAAGGACATATAAACAGTGAAAGTAGAAACTCAGCAGAAAAAACATTTTAACGTGTGAAAATCTGTTGATACAGGCACCAAACAGAGGCGTAATGTGAGCTTTAAAAAAACATCTTCAAGAGCTAGGAGTGAAAAACAAAGCACGTGAAATATTAAATCAGCTATTTCTGGTACTATGTTAATACCTTGATGCCTGTGTGATGTGTGTGATTAACTTCATGGTGACATGAAAGGGTAATGGACTGTTGCGGTGGAGAATTAAGTAACTGCCTTTTTACAAGTGACCTTAAGATAATACGTCTCTGTCCTTCATCTTCCTTACTCACTCTCCATTACTACATATATCTTATACTCAGATTCTCTCACCTCTTAAATTTTACATTGACCGCCACCCACCCACCTCTCTCTCTCTCTCTCTCTCTCTCTCTCTCTCTCTCTCTCTTCCTCTTCCTTTTTTGTCTCAGCTGCTGTGACTGGCACATGCAATGCAAATTGAATAATCTCCTGTCTGTCTGACTGCAGGGATTTGCATGTCTTTTATAGTGCATGCCAGGACTTGATCTGGCTTGGGTTGTGTTGTGTCTTCTTTTATATTGTTCTGTGTGGACATTTCTATGAGTTTTACAACAAAAAAGACTGTAATATTTCAAAATAGCAAGCCATGTGTAACTAAGGACATGAAAAAAGTACAGTTTAGTAAAACACTGGCAACTATTTTAATAATAATTTGGTTCATTTTTCAAGCCAAAATGCTAGACATGGCTGCAGCTTCTTCAGTGTGAGGATTTTTTTTGTGCTTTTTGATAGTAAACTGATTATATTTAAGGTTTGCACTGTTGGTCGAATAAATTATGCAATCTTAGTGCGTGTCTTTTGGCTGTGGCTAGTGGTAATTTGCAGATTAATCAATAATGATAATAATTAAGACAGTCGCCTGCTTCAGTTTACAACATTGTAAAAAGTCAGGAGATGTTTTATTACACTGTGAGTATGTTAATGTGAAAAAAAGCTACAGGCCCTGACAGCATCTGTGTGAACATTGTGCTAAACAGCTTGGTGATGTCTTTTCCCAATATCAGATTTCACACTATTTAGAGATTTGGTGCTGGTTTCAAAGATAAATGACCCCACACAAATATATGAGCTCAGGTTAGTCTCTCTCATATCCCAAGTTACAT
This sequence comes from Lates calcarifer, assembly GCF_001640805.2. Classification (NCBI taxonomy): domain Eukaryota; kingdom Metazoa; phylum Chordata; class Actinopteri; family Centropomidae; genus Lates; species Lates calcarifer. The sequence continues at coordinate 14,996,792 of NC_066837.1, read as the reverse complement.
TTTAAAAACATGATTCTCACTGCAGAGCAGTGACAATCAGGCAGTTAAATATCTGAGGACATCAAGCTCTTTATCCTCAATATGCTCAGTGTGCACAAACATCTGGAGATGCCTAAGGCTCATGCAAAGCTTTTGTTTGCACAGTTTTTTTCCACCTCTAATAACATCTCTTCCAAGGGAGGAGTCTAAACAGTTAGAGTCCCATTTCTGAGGGGATTTATTTCTTCAGGAGAGGTCAGGTGACTTAAATTTTACTTGCACTAATGAGCAATTTCAATCCTGTCTGGAGTGCATATATGAGGGATTTTTTTGCAGATTGTCTGCTGCAATAATTACAGTCCATTTACATGCTGTTGTCTGCACTCTTGTTTGTTGGTCGTCCTATAACAGTATGGGGAGATACAAGGCGAGAGAGAGATTCATCTCTCTCACCCTGTAATGCTTTACCTTGTCCCTCAGCAGCCTTTGTGTTAATCTGACGGCATTTAATTCAAACTTGTGCCATATTGGAAGTGTTACAGAAATCTTAGTGAGCCTGTCACTGTGACAGGTTGCAAAGTCAGATTAATCTAAAGGTGTCTTAAAAGAGCTGAAGTCTAATGCTGTCAGGGGCAATGATGTGGAGTAAGAGCCAGATAAGAAGGAGTAAAACATTAAAGTCTTCTTGTATGAACAAATGGAAATTGTCCCCCAGCAAGATGAGACAACTTGTGGTTTCACACTTACCTGATACTTTCAGTCCACAACATGTTCCTTGTGATGCAGCACTCATACCTCATACCTGCCCTACTGCAGCTCAGCAACACGTCTCAACCACGTGCATGTGAAAGTAGTACTTGTCAAACCACTTTTAAATGTGATGCCTGCAGATCAGTAGTAACTGAATAATGTTCTGTTAGAAAATGAATGTCACTGGCATGTGTCATCTGCTCTGTAATATATTCCCAGAGTAGACACAGGATGAATGTTGTATGTTGTCTGGTTGTGTCATCGCGTCCGGGCTTCCCTTTCCGTCTCTGCTCTGCATCTATTCCCTGTCAGTCCAGACTCGCCTTGTCAGCAAGGTCAGAGCACTCTGTTCCCCCATTATAGCTGTCCATCCTCTCCGTGACTGATGCCTGACACTCTCTCCACTCACAGACTGGTCCTCTCATCTGTGTCGGACTACTTTGCGGCCATGTTCACCAGCGACGTGCGGGAGGCCAAGCAGGACGAGGTGAAAATGGAGGGGGTAGACCCAGATGCACTGTGGGTCCTGGTGCAGTACGCATACACAGGTACACACACATGTATCTGCCCTATTAGAAACATATACGCACTATCAGGCACCTCTCTTTCTCATATACAATGATCTACTGATAGTTATTAGATGGGGGCAAATTGTAATTAATTCATAAATTGTAAAAAAGACAAAAACCAACAATGTATTGTAAAACCAAAGCCTGATATTGAGACCTCCATTGTTGTTCAGAAACACTGGGTTCCTTCACTACTGTAGCACTGTCCACACACACTGTCCCGCTGCAGTAAATTCTCATGTGTATTAATCCACTCCTGAAAATCACTCACCAAGAAATTATGTTTGCTAAAAAACTACAGTAACCAGCTGTTTTACTTTACTTTTAAAAAGGGAGATGATTTTCATCTTCAGTAGGAATGAATGAGTTTGGGGCTCAGTGCAACAAACGGTAGGAGGGTCTAATGCTTTGAGAGGCTGACTAACACATTACTGGTTTTGGTCTTTTCATGTGAATTGTTGACAAAAAGAAAAATGTTGAATAATGTCAGCCTTATCCTTTAAAGGACATGTTTTCAAAAGCTTCCTATCAGCCCACCAGTGACTTTGCTGTTGTTAAAAATAAATAAAATTTAAAGTAAACTGATAGAGATTCCCTCCATGTAGCTGAGTGTACATGCACGTCTTTGCCTGTATACAAACTGTAGAGTGGGCTTTAACTTTAATAGTAAACATACCACTCTGTTTTTACACCATTTCATCAACTTGGCTGACACAGCTCGAAATATTTTTTGGATGGTCAGGATAATCCCATTGGTACTGCAGAGCGTAAAACTAAGAAAAGCCAAAATCTGCTATTAATGACTAACATCTCCAGAAATCATCACGCTCTCTATGAAAAGCAGACCAAACCAGTAGCATGAAAGATTAATAGACTTTTCTGACCATTTGCTGTGGGTTGATGGCGGTGTTGCTCTTGATCTCAAATTCTTGTTAATAATTCATTTTAGACACTTCCTAATACACAGCTACTTTGTGATATCTTTTTTTCTTTATCTGTCTCCTCCTCTATCCTCTCTCTTTGTCACCCAGGCCGTCTTGAGTTGAGGGAGGACACCATTGAGTCTCTGCTGTCAGCCTCTTGCCTGCTGCAGTTGTCGTCTGTGGTTCAGGCCTGCTGCTCCTTCCTCATGAAGCAGCTCCACCCCTCCAACTGTCTGGGTATCCGCTCTTACGCCGACGCTCAGGGCTGCCACGACCTGCAGAGGGCTGCTCACGCCTACACCATGGTGGGTGCACGGTTGGTTTATATCTATACCTCCAGTGCTCGCAGAGCCACCACAAGAAAATGAATGAAAACAGCTGCTTGGGGGAATGTAGATCTGAAAATAATGATGTAGTGTCAGGTAGACAACAGGTGGGATTTTGGTTCCAACTGGTAAATGTAAGAAGAGTATGCAGGTTTTCTTTCACCAACTATCCCTCTCCAGCTCTGTACAGCTTTCCCCTGACAGATTGTGGTCATTTTCCAGCTTTATTTTTTTTTTATGTTATTTTTGGTAACAAATTGGTTCCTCATTCACAACGCACCACATACCATTATCGCTACAATGGCTGTTTTCAGCAAAGGGTTGCTATGGTGACGGTGAAATGGCTCCTTCACCGACATGATTATTCTTTTTCTTTTCTTGCTCTCCCCTGTCTTTTAACGAACCTCTTCCTTCACCCAGCCTCCCCATGAATGTGTGTGTGTGTGTGTGTGTGTGTGTGTGTGTTTGCCTGTGTCGGTGTCACCGCTTCTCTCGTTCTTTCTCTCTAAGTGGATTATTGTTAAACTTTAATCTGGGGTAATTATGTCGTAGAGGTGGCTTTATCTGGGTGTGACTGGCTGCCTCTGTCCCTAATTCATTTACACACACACATTCCCACACACATACAAACACAGGATTACTGGTAGTATGGAGCCACACAATGAACCGACTTGGTAAAGAGAAGTATACATTGTTTTAAATTCGTTTTTTGAATTGAAAACGTTTTTCACGGGAAACAGGTTTTTTCCCCTGTTCCCCTTCTTCCCCTAACAGTCACCGTGGAAATGAAATGACAGTGACAACAATGGTGGTTGTCACTGTCATTTCCTGTTTTTACACAATTACTGAGCATAATGTGACTTGTCACTGAGGACATGCACCGTACGTGGTGTTTCTAAACTACTCTCCACATTTAAATATCTAATTTTTGTTTCCAGCCCTGAATTCTGTTTAAGTTAAATCACAACTAGAGATGAAATGACTAGTTCATCAACAGAAACTTAACCTGCAAGTGTTCTGATAATTAATCAATCATCTGAAGATGATTGATTCTGAAGACCCTGTGCTTTAGGAAAGTGCAATAGACATCTGTTGTTATTTTCAGTCATTTTAATAATGAAAATGATCATTAGTTGCAGCCCTTCTCTCTACTTGTTAAAAACCTCCCAGTCTTACACCACTGAATCATTGCAGCCTTTTTCTCCACCTATTCTCATCTATCTCTCTCTGACCTTTCTCAAGCCCTCATTTCCTAACTTTTTTTTTCCTTGCTTCCCTCCTACCCTCGATCTCTTTCTCCATTCAAAACCTCCATATTGTTTTTTCCTTTTTTCATCTTCCATCTTTCTTGCGCAATACATTATTCATTCATCTGAAACTAATCTGTCTTTGCTTCTCTATTCTTAAGTGATTTCACCCATTGCTCTGTTTTCTCTCTCTCTCTCTCTCTCTCTCTCTCTCTGTCCACCAGGATCACTTTTTAGAGGTGGTGGCAGGTCAGGAGTTCCTGCTGCTCCCGGTGGAGGAGATGGAGAGGCTGCTCACTTCTGACGACATCAACGTGCCAGACGAGGAAACCGTGGTTACCTCTTTGCTAACGTGGGTCCGTCATGACACCACTCGCCAGCGCCACCTGCCTTTGCTGCTGGCTCACATCCGTCTGCCGCTGCTGCAGCCACAGGTGAGAGCTGCCAGGACCTGTTGTCCAATGACGTACTATTACTGTTTTATTAATAATCACCTCTTTTAAAAATCTATAAATCTCACTGCATCAAACTCATTGGAATTATTTTTATGCAACAAGGGGACAGGCTTGGAAACACTGAATTTTCTCACTCATAAAATTGGTATCAGCATGGAAACTAATCAGCTGTATTGATCCAAGGCATGTTTTTTTGTAATGATGAAATAGTAATAGCTTGTTAAACTTCAGTTCAATTCAACTTTATTTATCCATGTAAGAGCAACAAAATAAACACATTCAAAACATTCAAATGCTATAAGATTAAAAAAATGACATGCAGAATAGTTAATAAATACATTCATAAATACCTAGAAATATCTAAACAACACTCTAAAAAGACTGTGTACAGTTTTATGTCTGTCACTTCATTATCAGCTACGCTCTCTGTCTTTCTGCCTCGTCCATTTTCCTCTGTCTCTTTCCTTTTGTCTCCTTTTCTCTCTCACTCTCGTAAATCAGTTGAATTGGTAGTGATAATTCTATAAACTGCTGAGAAGCAAACGGTGACAAGATTAATTATATCGGCTAACAAGAGCACATTATTTATCCACTGTGTTTGTGAGGTTGTTGCCCATTTTTCTTAGTGTGTGGCATCTGTCAGCACATCTTCAAACTAGAACTTCACCACATAACTGTTGTCTAAGTCGCTCACGCCTCCACATCTGTCAGTACGAGGTAGTACGAGGCGAGAGTTTGCGTCAGTCTTCCTCCTGATCATCTGCTGGTTGTTTTCCATGGTCAAATTTGTCTCATGTTCTCTCCCCCCTCTTCTTCTCTCCCTCCTCCTGGCTCCAATCCGTGTCTCATTCTGTCTTACTCTCCTCTTTAGGCAATTAGAGGAACTATAGCCATTACGCTATGCTAGATAACAACCATTACTCTATCAGGTGTGTGCTTGTGTTTGTTGTGTGTGTGTGTGTGTGTGTACATGTGTGTATCTGTGTGTGTGTGTGTGTGTGTGTGTGTGTGTGTGTGTGTATGTGTATGTGTATCTCCACGCTCTCCCCCTCCTTCTCCTATCTCTTCTTCCTAGCAAGTGTAGCTGAGTATCTGACTGGTAATGTGATGCAGAGAAGTTTATATGCTAGGAAGAATCACAGTTGCTGCCTAGGGCTTTGGATGCGCACACACACACACGCACACACACACACACACACACACACACACACACACACACACATGGTTTAGACCTTAATTAAGTGTGATATCTCTCTTAACTGCAGCTAAATTATCTGTTCTCCTCATCTCCTTCATCAGTCATTTCCCTCACTATATATAAAGAAACTGTAAAGATAAAACACCCCTTGTGGCTCTCCCCTCCTTTTCTCCATCTTGTCTGGCTGCATCTATACATCTCCCTCTTTCTGCTCTTGTGCGGTACACAGCATGACCACCTCAGATAGACGACTTTGCCCTGGTCAGCTGAAATCACAAGTAGCTGTAACATGTAATCAGGGAGAAGATGGATGGCAGAGAGGTAAAGCAGCGGAGCAGCAACAGAGGCGAGAGAGAGAGTAAAAACAGAAGACACCGAACCGAGGGTTGATTCAGCCTCTAACAATGCATCACACGCCGCCCCACCCCTCCACCACTATGCTTAACCGACAAATGAATCAACATTCAGCAACCTCATGAGCTGTGAAATACCAATAAAACGGTGTCTAAACCTCACACAGACAACCGATCAATATTCATCAACCAATTAGTCTGCTCTATCTAGGGCACCACGTGATTACTCATCAAGAGGATGTAAATTCACCAGATTAATACCTTTAATCCCTGCTCATCACACACAAACACACAAAGACACACACAATTGGTCTAATCTTCTCAGAAGAGCATCTGTGGCCATAAATCAGACAGTGTACACCAAACTATATATATATATATATATGTGTGTGTGTGTGACAGTGATGGCAGAGTTACACAAGAAAATTACTAGTTTTACTAGTTTCTACAACATGTTGTTGACCACTTCAGAAATCCAGTGTGTTTGTAGTTGTTGAGTGAAAAGCTAACAATCCCAGAGGGTGGCAAAACACAGTAATTGCTTGAGTACGGGGATAACAGCATGTATTTTCAGACTGTCTCTCCTGGTAAACATTTATAATGTTGTGCTTGTTTGTAGATCATAAAAGTGACAGAAAAAGTTGATTAAAGAATGGAATAAGAGAGGTTAAGAGAGAGCCCTGCTTACTCTCTGACCTTTGTGTGTGTGTGTGTGTGTGTGTGGGAGGTTCTGACAAATGTGTGCAGTTGTCTTCATAAATAATCATGATGACACACACAGAAGGGTAGAAGATAGTAAGATTAGAGATAGGTTTTTGTTTATTGTTTTATTTAAAAAAGGCAGTCCAAAACCCACATTCAGTATATATTGGGTTTCCTGATTATAGCAGATCATTTTCTCAGTTAAGAAACTGGTAACTGTTTTTCATTTTTGCTCAAAGAAGACAGAAAGTCTACAGCTAAGCCAGGAGGTTGTACTGTGTACAGTAATACTGTGAGACGAAACGTCTGCACACATCCTCACAATGACAATCCTTATATGCTAATGTTTAGCAGGTATAATGTTCATGTGCAATATTAGTCATTTTAGTTTTGCATGTTAGCATGCTAACCTTAGCTAATTAGCCCTAAACACAGCTGAGGTTGATAGGAATGTTATTAGTTTTGCAAATATTTGGTCATAAACCAAAGTACTGGACAAATTTTAAAAAAACCTGACATGACTACAGTACCAGAGGATTCAGGATCAGCCAAGTTATTAGGCTTCAGTCTCTGACTACCATGAATGTATGTGCCATCCAATACTCCTCAAAACGTTTCACTCAATACTACAACCTCATGGTGGCCCTAGAGTAAATATGATGGAATCATCAAAGACGTAAGGATTCATCCTCTGGAGATAGTGACTGTGTTTAGAAAATTTCATGGCGATTCATCCTTGTAGTTGGTGAGATATTTCAGGCTGGACCACAGTGTTGGACTAACCAGTTGACAAACAGTCTAAAATCTACTAATTCAAAATTGATGATCAAAATATTTGCAGAGCAATTTTCTGGTTAATTTTCAGTGCGCATAAAAATCCAAGACTAAGAGGACAGGTGCTAGTAAGAGCATGTCTTGTGAGGGAAATGAGAGGCAAGTAAGGTACTGTATGTTTCTATTTGTATGCGATGTGAGTGTGTGTCCTAAGTGGACGAAGACCACGCCCGTCTCTTCTGTCAAGTGTGAGCTGAAACAGAGAGGGGAGCAGGACTTTTCGTCTGTCCACTGTGAGGTAAAGAGAGGACAGAGAAGAGAAGGTGGGACGCCTGCAGGATTCAGCCTTATCTCACCCTCCGCATTCAATCCTTTGCAGTGTGATGGATAAATAGCACAGGAGAGGACAAACAGGGTTTTCTATCTCTGTCCTTCTTTATCACACACATACACAAATTAATGCCGAAATTGGGTTCACCCTAATTTGTCCCTGGGTGATTGTACACGGTGGAAGTGTGGGTTCATCCTGGCGTGTAAGCTGCTTATCCATTTACCATGCTTGCTTTACGCTCTCCACGTCTGGCTGAGAAAATTGATTTTATATTCAGCGACCAAGCTGAATTATTTGGGCTGAGTCTTTTTTTGGTGGTTGGAATTATGGGGGACCACACAGAAGATAATGAGAGTCTAAAAATAATTATGTTTTTTTTCTTTATCATATATCTTTTATAATATTTGTTGTCTGTGATTGAGCCATTTCTGAACATTGCCACTGACTTCAACGCACACAGATGCAGATATATACACAGTCTGGAAACTTCAATATATATGTGTGTGTGTGTGTGTGTGTGTATATATATATATATATATATATATATATATATATTTATATTATATATATTATATATATTTTTTTTTTTTTTTTTTTTTTTTTTTTAATCTGACTTCTCTGGTACCTCTTCTGCTTTCCATCTATTAACACACACACACATACACAAACACACACCTATCTAAATGTAAATCATCTAATTCTTGCCTTCTTGCCTTCAGGGAAAACTTGCTTCTCACCACCCTGCCTCTCTCTCAGGCACTGATTTCCTGTGGATGTATTTTAAGGAACATACTGGTGGATTGAAGTGCTTCATGCTACAGCCCCTGGCTGTGTGTGTGTGTGTGTGTGTTTGTTTGTGTATGTGTATGTGTGTTCTGTTCATAGATGAGGTTAGAGGGTATGGACTAGAAAACTGATGAGAGGTTGAAGACAGATTAGTCCTCTAGTTTGTCAGATGATGAGTGTGTACATCCTTGTGTGTGTGTGTGCATGAGTGTGTATGTGTGTGAGCATGTTAGCACTAATGGCTTCTGGTCTGATCTGATCTAATCTCTCTATCAATGAGAGCAGCTTTCTTTCGACCCTCAGACCTCCACAATCAGTGATAACATTGTAACCCACACTGGCCCCACACCCTCAGCACACACACACACACACACACACACACACACACTGCATTTGTCTCAGCTGATTGTTGACAGCAATTGCCACATGTCCTTGTGTTTTCATCATGTTGTGCCATTTTTGTTTGTTTGTTTGTGTATAGTTCTTGGCAGATTTAGAGTCCAACCCTCTGCTCCGGGACAGTGTGGAGTGCCAGCGGCTGCTAATGGAGGGGATGAAGTATCACCTCTTGCCCCAGCGTCGGCCCCTGCTACAGAGCCCTCGTACACGTCCTCGCAAGGCCACCGTAGGGGCCATGTTTGCTGTGGGTGGCATGGACGCTACGAAAGGTAGAACAGCCACTTACATCAATCCATACACTACATATCCAGTTTATTAGGTACAGCTAGCTAAAACTGATGCAGTCAAATAGAAAAATCCTGCAATAAATCCTTCAATGAAGGTTAGAGAAGTGTGAAGCTTAATCCCCCTTCATTTTACATGTTTATGTGTTTTCCAGGTGCTACCAGTATCGAGCAGTACTGTCTGCGTCGGGACACGTGGAGGCAGGTAGCCACCATGAGTGGACGGAGACTACAGTTTGGAGTCGCTGTCCTCGACAGCCGTCTCTACGTGGTGGGGGGCCGGGATGGACTCAAGACCCTCAACACCGTGGAGTGTTACAACCCACACAGCAAAACCTGGAGTGTCATGCCTCCCATGTCCACGCACAGACATGGCTTAGGTGAGCACCTCGGAAAGATCAGCTCAAAACGTATTCAGTTAGTCTTCAATGTCAGTACTTGCTGGTAATAGGGCAGCTATTTGTAAGAGGGTTGATTAAGGTATTTGTATGGCATCGTACAAGTAGAGTTTAGAAAAATACAGTTACCTGAGTTTTTGTGATGTTTTATTCATTTCTGCTGGAAAACAATTTTTTCACAGTGAAGTCAGAGGTCAGTTTCAGCAACAGAACAGCACGTCATGAGCACATAGTAAGTGATTCCGTGTTGTGCTCAAGGACACTTCAGCAGAGTGGATTTAACTTGTGATATCTTGTATGAAGGACAGTCTCCTCACTCATTGTGTAAGCCTGCTATTCCATTGACAAGATTTGACGAAGCGTGCTGTGCTGGTGCTTCATTTATTTATTTTTTTAAATAAACGTGTACGTGTGTGAAGGGAGGTAGGGATTCAAACACATCTGGCAGCACAGATGTTCTGGCAAATAAATCCCTTGAGTATGGAGGTGTCAACATGCTGCTAACTCTGCATGCTTAATGCCCTGGGTGTGGCTGCACACATAATAAAAAACTCACACTTCTTGTCCTAACCGTGTCCAAGCTGGTGTTGTGTTGGTAAGTTGCCATGAGTTAATCATGCACATGTGGTTGTGTATTGCAGGTGTAGCTGTGCTAGAGGGGCCCATGTACGCAGTAGGAGGACATGACGGCTGGAGCTACCTCAGCACAGTGGAAAGGTAAGAGGATGTTGAACACAGCTGGAGAAACAGGGACAGTGTTTTTGGAAAGAGATTTTGCTGCTTGATGATTCAGCTGCGAAAATGCAGCGACTTAACTGCCATGTTCCATTTTAGGGCTTCAGCTATTATTTTCATTACTGATCAATCTGTCAGTGGTTTTCTTAGTTAATTAGTTGGTTTATATGTCAGAAAATAGTGAAAATGCCTGTTCCAGTGTCCTAGTGTCCAAGGTGACGTCTTAAAAATAGATTTTTTTTGTCCAACCAACAGTCAGAAGATCCAGGTTATTCAGTTTATAGTTATAGAAGTCAAAGGAAACAGGGGAATATTCACATTTGAGAAGCTAGAACCACAACATTTTGGCTTTTTTTTTCTGACATTTTAAAATTGATTAATAGACAAATTGCAGTTCTACACCACAATGTGCAAGACTGACAAGTTGTTTACACTCTTGTAGGTGGGACCCCCAAGCTCGACAGTGGAGCTTTGTTGCAAGTATGGCTACACCCAGAAGCACTGTGGGAGTAGCTGTACTCAACGGCAAGTAAGTAAGCACAGAGATCCACATGCATGTAGCTTCATTAATCTACACTACACCCAAGTTAAAGATTAAGTATTGGTGCATCGTTTTTATGACACCTTTGGTCTTTTCCCTGTGTTCTTATTAAATGGATGCTAAATCCTCTCATTATGAACCGCTCTTGGACAAACACATCTGCCAAATTAATGTCATGTAAAATCACTGGACTTAGACACAAGATGGAGCATCATTTACTGTACTGGCCATGTTCCAGTGCACCTTCTATCACAGTACATGTGCTGTTGACCCATAAGACCAGTGGAGAACTTCTGTACAACTTGAAACCACACACACACACACACACACACACAAATTAATAGTAGGGTTTGAGAAGTTCAGGGCTTTAATCCTCTCATTTGCCCCAGAATTTTCCAGCAGCCGACAGCAGAAATGATTAAAATCGCAATATTGCACCGTTGTTTTTACCATCTTAGTGCTTCAGAGAGACTGTACAGAGAAGGGCTTTATAGATGCTAATTAATACAGAAACAACTGGTTTGTGTTGTCCATGTCCAGCAGTCGTGTGTGTGCGCAAGGCTGTGTGTGTTTGTGGGTGTGCATGTATGTGTTTTCTGTATTCTCTGGGCTCTTTGCCTGATGGAGCTCATTATTTGCTTGACTGGTTCTGATGCACTTCTTTCTTCACCCTCCCAACTCCACATCCAGAGACACACACACACACACACACACACACACACACACACACACACATACATACACACTATGAGTGACTGCTCGGGGTTGTGATGCCCCAAGAGTGTTGGCTGATTGATTTTGCTCACCTCTCTTTGTCCCCAAGAAACCTGCACACACACACACACACACATATAAGCACAGATACACACTCTTGTACCATCTGTTTAAGTGTCACTAAATTGAAAAGGGACTTCCATTAGAGTCCAGAAATGTGTGTGGTGCTTTGTGTGTGTGTCCGTAGGGATAACACCATCTTCTGTCTTCCTCAGGTTGTATGCAGTAGGAGGTCGTGACGGCTCATCCTGCCTGCGCTCGGTGGAGTGTTTCGACCCTCACACCAACAGGTCGGAGACGAGGGACTTCATTTGAACAGAATTAATTGCTGTCTCCTGCTTTATTTCCTGTCCTGCTGTTCTTTCCAGTGAACCGCCTCTGTGCTTTTAAGGTTATTTACCCACAGATCAAAGGAGACAGCAAACCCTCTCAGGACATTAGAATAGACCACATTCAAACAACTTCTGTTTATCAAGTACTCATTATGGTCTCCACTGGAACGCCTGAGAGGAGCCTCTCATTGGTCCCTGGCAAATAATCTCCTTAAAAAAAGACAAAGCAAATTTTGCGTTGGCACATTGGTCAGGTTTTCCTCAGTGCCTGGAGACAATGTGAATGTTCATTTTGTCTTTCTGATGGTTACAACCTCCATCTACAGGTGGAGTGGTTGTGCTCCAATGGCTAAAAGACGTGGAGGTGTGGGTGTGGCCACGTGGCATGGCTTTTTGTATGCCATCGGAGGTCACGATGCTCCAGCCTCATCCCTGGCATCTCGGCTAAGTGACTGTGTGGAGAGGTAAGTCTACATTTATGCCTGCATCTGTTTATTGCTGTTTGACTAAGGAGATGTGACAAATGTATCATACATATTTACCGTTAGAAATTTAACTTTAATAGGTTTTTTGTTGTTTTTTTTATGTGATTTATGTTGTAGTTGAAGTCTTTAATGTGATGGCTGTGTCTGTTTTAAGTTCCCTATGTATAAAAGCTGATGGTAAAAATGTATATATAGATATATATGTTATCTTTTAGATTATAATGATTAAAGATATTCAGTGCTACAAAAAGTGGTCTTAAAGGAATAATCCAGCATTCTGGGAAATATGCTTATTCACTTTCTTTCCATGTGTAAAGTATTGAGCAGGAGTCAGGATATGGTCATCTTAGCATAAAGACTGGAAACAGAGGGAAATAGCTAGCCTAGCTCTGTCCAAAGTACTGTTGTTTGTCAAGAAGAAAAAGAACAAACAGAAATTACTTTAATTAATGTGTTGTTTGAACTCATGTGAATGTTTGCGTGTATGGTGTGTGCGTGCAGGTATGACCCTCAGACAGACGTGTGGACGGCAGTAGCCCCCATGAGCATCAGCAGAGATGCTGTCGGTGTTTGTCTCCTTGGTGACCGTCTCTATGCTGTGGGCGGTTATGACGGTCAGGTGTATCTCAATACTGTGGAAGCTTATGACCCTCAGACAAATGAGTGGACACAGGTACACACACACACACACACACACACACACACACACACACACACTACTGTGCCGTTTGATAAGCGTTATTCTCATATAGACACATTGACTGTAGCTTAGTGAAAACATGATGCACACCAATAAAATTGTTGTATAAACACAGTCACAGTCTGACCTTCCTCCTCTTGGCATGTTTTCACTGTTATGTAAATGTGTGTTTTCCTCATGCTAATATTGTCCTTGTCGCTGCAGCAGTAGGAAGATAGAGGACTGTTTCAAAGTTGAACGATCTCATTCAGGTTGAGTCTATCACACTTCAGTTTAAACCCCGTCTCCTGCATAGCCTCAGAGGATTTCCAACCAGAGTCGCTGGAAATCTGCCATTTTAGAAAACTGCGCCATGCTGAGAACAAGAGGGGTGTAGGTGGGCGGATACAGAATATAGAGAACGTTGAGGGATGGGGATAAACTGAGATGTAGAGGGGACACGTGGAGACTATTAAATGTGTCCTTTGTTCATTGTCAGAAACTGAAACAAAACAAACAAACAGATGTGTTGTCTGTCTCGTCCTAGTAGCACTGCTTCCCCTGCATGCTTTAGCACAAATCTGTCAATCTTTTTACTTCCAAGACATATAACATGGGTGCTAAGTTTATGTTTAAAATTAGGAGACTGACAGCTCAAACAGCAGTAGCTACGAAACAAAACGGGGCAAACGACCACAAAAACATGAAAGCTTCACTTGAAGGAAAAAGTATTTGGTGCCTCCTCTAGGAATCACATTTTGTTCACAGTGGTGCCTCTGGATGGATACACAATGCTGCTGATTTTAATAAGATTACACGTAATTAAACCTCACGGACCAGTGGTTCTGAACCAGGACTAACATTTCTGTGACACAAGCTCATATTTACCTTTTCAGACTTTTTTTTAATCTTTGCTTTTTTCTTATATCTGGATAATTTGACTTACTTGGGCCTCAAAAGTGTATAGACGTTGATATATATACTGAATATATATCTATATATACTGATATATACTATACACACACACACACATATATATATACCATTCAGCCTTAACATTAAAACTGCCAAATGGTTTTAATGTTATGGCTGATCAGTGTAGATGTACAACCTGCATAAGGACTAGATGCAGATTTGTTTTAGGGGTCAACAAGCCAAAAAGGTTGGAAACCAGTTGGAAAAATTGTGGCACCTTCACCCCACCCCCTCGTCCCTGCCCCTGTAGTTTCTCTAAATCCTACCTGAATGTAAATCTTGTGATTTTTATTGTGTTTTTAATTGCAATTGATGTGATGTTTAACTTTGAGTCCAAGATTGCAATAAGATTTCTGACTTGGGTTTTGGTTTTCAGAGACAAGATGACAGCTAATTTTCTCTTAAGACAAATACTGATATTGATTTCAGCAAAGTATTGACAGTATCCAATAAGTAATAAGTTTAAACTGATGTCATAACCACAAATTGGCTTCAATGCAAGAGGAATTATTACATTTTTAGACAGTCCATAACTTCACCTATTAATATCCAGATTCTCGTGTTCTCTTTTTTTTCCTTTCTTTCTTAATTTCAGGTAGCACCTCTGTGTCTGGGCAGGGCAGGAGCGTGCGTAGTGGCCGTCAGACTGTGAAAACATAAACACAAACAATTGACGTTTGGTGGACTGTACCTGACGTGGCTCAGAGACCCTCTTCTTTTTCACTGACATGGTCACTTGCACCGAGAGATCCATCTGCCTACACCAAGGGGGGGGGAAAACACTCTTAAGGTTTTACACTTGGGCAAATTCTAATTTTTTTACTCTCCTTAAAGACTGCCAGTTAATGTTTAGGTCGAGGTTAGGGTTAAGTCATGTGTCAGTTCTCTGATAAAGTTTTCATGTTCGAACATCCTGATAACTTCTGCCACTGACACTCACAATGAAAAGGGATCTGCAGTGTTTATCTGAGCATGACAGAACAGCTGTCTCACAGCTATTTTTTCTTGCCTATTATTTTGTTCCTGTAGACAAGGTGGGAGACTCACGCACACACACACACACGCACACACACACACACACACACACACACACACACACACACACACACACACACACACACACACACACATACACACACGCACACACACTCATACACGCACAAACCTACATGGTTGCTCTCAGCTTCTATTTCTGATGACAGAAAGGTGAGGGAGCCAGAGAGAGATTGTCAAGGCGGTTGAGATGCCTCATCATTTTACGCTCTCAATTTTCCTAACAATATCTGATAGAGTGTATTGATGCTATTTTAATATATTCCCTATTATTTTTATGCTGCAGTTGGCAAGTCCTCTCCTCCTTTCTTTCCCCCTCTTACCCATTGACAGATAAAAGAAAGACTTTTGACGTAATCAGCACAACCTTGTAAACAGCTTTACTGTAAGGAACCATGAGCCTCTTTATTCTTTTAAATCAAAAACATATCATTGTGCTTTGTGTAATATTTCTGTGTGTATGTCTTCCATGTTGCATCAGCTCACATCTGAAGCATACAGTGTACTCTGATATGCAATTTATTGGAGCTTTTTTACACACTACACTGGCAAATTATCCAACTTATTTAGTCTTTTTTTTAACAGTACTAAGCTCTGTAACTGGGTTTATAGACTTGAGGAATAATGAAGACAGCACTGTGGCCGTTTGTTGATCCCTGTAGGGAAATTTTGTTTTCAATTTCCTGCAGAGCAGAGGGTCAGCTATTTACAGACTTGGTTTTATACAGGGTCAGTCAAGCTTGTCTGTCTGCCAGCTACCTACTTTTTCTCCACCGTGGATGTTTCTTCAGTGTGTGTGTGTGTGTGTGTGTGTGTGTGTCTGTGTGTCTGTGTGTGTGTGTGTGTGTGTGTGTGTGTGTGTGTGTGTGTGTCTGTGTGTACACATGTGTTCGGGTGTTCAGAGATTGCAAGGAGTATATTTTTATCTCAAATGAGAATCTTCCCGCTTCCCCTCTCCACATCTTCAATTCCCTGCTGCTTTCTCTTCATCCCCATTTTCCCATTTCATCACCACACACACATACACACAAGCAAGCACGCACAAATACATGCACCACTACATTTTACAGCAGAATTGGATACCCAGACAAAATGAACAACATACGCTATAATGAGAGCATGAATTTAATAACGTTGATTCAGCCGGTGCAGACATTTTGTTTGATGTGGAGTTCAAAGCATTATTAGATTTGACGCAGCTGCAGACAAAGCATGAGACATAAGCGGAAAATGAATCCCTGTGAAACGACCTCATGTGTTCATATTTGTGGGTTTGTTTAACTAAGCTTACATAACAAGAAACACCAAGAACACAGAGACTCTGACTGCAGGTTTAACAGGGAGACATGTCACAGTCATTTTATGCTGTACCAGTAATTGTGTTTGTCCCCCGATGGGACAAACACAATTACTTGTCGCGTTTTTGTTAACATTTTTGGACCTTGCTGGGACCGGTAGCCTTAATGGAGACCAAAGCCTGGTCCAAATGAGGTTCTGGTTAAGGTTAGGGTTGGACTGTCTACAATGAATGGAAGTCAGTGCAATGTCCTAGCAAAGATAGCTGCACAGACTTGTGTGCCAGTGTGTCTGTGTGTGTGTGTGTGTGTGTGTGTGTGTGTTTGTAACCAGTGTACAGAAAGCTAACTCCTGACACTGAGAGGAAAAGCAGGCATCCTGTCTGAACTGACAGATCTAGAGCTAATGTAGCCCCCAGGATGCACTTCTCACACGCACACACACACACACACACACACACACACACACACACACACACACACATGCACTTTCACCACACAGCTGAAAGCCAAGTGCCCCAGGAGTCAGCGAAGATTGAAAAGCCTCCCAAATTTGCCGGCATGACATCTAAAAAGCATAGACGGGCAGGCAAGCAGTTCCCCACAGCCGAGCTGATGTTTATTCAAGCCTAATGCACTGCTGCATTATTCTATTTTCTTCCCCTTCAGACCTGCCCGCTGTTTATTTAGAGAGTAATTCTCTTAAGATCTCAGCAGAAGAAGTGTGTCACCTCCACTGTGTAGATGTTGTCAGAGAGTTTGATTCCAGTCAGAGGTTGAAAATAAAGACAGACATTCCAAATCAAGGTATATATTCAAGTATATTATGTACATAAATACATGTAAAATCTGTATGCAGTCTTATTGCATTATGCTGTATATTATACAGTGCCCACTAAATATGTGTTATTGTGTGTTCCTTTTTGTACCGTGAATTCAGATGAAGAAGAGGTGTAATAAAGCGGGTTGGTGAGAAACGGTACAGCTGCTCACCTCCTCTTTTTGTACCAGAATATTTCACCTCCTCGTTTACATTATAAATTATGTATGTACAATATAAGCTGCTGTAATATGCTGTTATTGGTCTTTTATACATTAAAGTCAGGATGTGATTTAACATTTGTTTCTGTTTTTTCCCCGTGTAAAATACTAATGCACGACAGTTTAACAATAGCAGCTAAATCATGTTTATGGCACAGATGTTTTTGCAAGCAGTTAACATTTGTCACAATCACTATAAATGCCATTATGGTGTAAATTTGTATGTTTATATGTGGCTATTATCTCTAACAGCATCCCCATCACTGCAGCCGCAGCAATGGCCGCTGCAGTTCAGAGGTGTCTGTGCAAGTACTGCTCTGAATCCATTTTCTAAGCCTGCAGGTTAATATGTATCCTCATTACTGCTAAGTGTAGATGCTCTAACTTAAAAGCTGCAGCCTGAGCCAGAGACGCAGCAGCAGGTTGAACTGTTCACCGATTGAAACAAGTGTGTGAGGAGGAGGAGGAAGAGGAATGCTCACGATTTACGGATACTTTAACCCCGGGACAGCAGCCAGTAGCCAACTGATTCACTCTGTTATTTATTGCTGGGGAAGCTTTAAATCATAACCAGCTCTAACAAAACGGCTCCCGGTGGCACTGAGAAATGACACCTGTGACCTTGTCTCACCGCCTTAACGGCACCTGAGTCCATTATGTCTGACAGGAACAAGAGGGACACAGACAGTGCTAGACTGTGCTGACTCCACACCTAAATGCAGAGGTAACCTGCAAACAGACATGCAGCTGGATGTTTTCCCACAGTGTCTAACAGTGCTGCCTGCAGGTGTCCACATCAGCGTCTACCAGCTAGGTTAATTACCCCACCGCCCCCCAGGAGAGTGAGTCAGGCATTACAAACTTATGCTGTGCAGATAAACACTGTTCAAACCCACACAGCTTTCTTTTGAATTCTAGTGGAGATCCAAAGTTTTCAAAGATGCCAAAACTGTCTGATTTTTAGGGAAATGTGTAAATGATGCTGGAGTCTCTGGTTTCAATATGTCACTGAGTATAAACATCATACAGCTTCAATGAAGAGCTGGAGGAAAATGATACAGAATATATAGTTATGTGATACTGTCAGACAGTGTGGAATAAGATGATTAGATTTTTTTTACCTTAAAACTTAAGAACACTGATTACATGACAACCAGGCAAACTCTATCTGCTGATGAAGGTTTTGTGAAATTATCAAAATGTGTCTTTGTACCGATGTGGTGAGTTTGTTTTGTCAACTGTCATTAATATTGTTCAGTCCAGCCAGAACAGTCAGACATCTTGTTGTCTTGAGATGATTTACTGTGCATGTTGGGCTGACTTAGAATTGTTATGTAGTTTTAAGGATAGTAATAGAATGATATATTGATCAAAACATTCCTACAATATATTTTCTTTTCAGCCCTGTGACGGATTGGTGATCTGTCCAAGGTGTGCCCCGCCTCTCGCCCAGTGTTGACTGGGATTGGCTCCAGCTCCCCCCTGCAACCCTCAAGAATAAGCGGTATAGATAATGAATGAATTCATTTTTGTTTGTTTTGTTTTTTTGCAGCGTAATTAATTAAATTTGGTACAGAACTTCTCAAAGTTCATGAAAGTTTACATTGTGCTGATTCACTTTATCACAAAATTAGATTGTCCTATAGGGAGCAGTCAAACACTAATTAACCAACCCATATCAGATTCTTTCAGGCGTTGTTATGTTCCACAGCACAGCCATAATCTACAGATTCTAGTCCTGCAATATACAAATGTCCTCCATGACAGTAAAAGCTTCAGTACAGGAAATCAGGTCCTGCACACTGTGAAGACTTCCTGCACATGTTCTCAAAATGTCCATCAGGACTATTTGTAACACCTGCACAATTCTGTCATAATCCCTATGGGACAGAAAAATATTCCTGTGGGACATTTTTTAAGGGAATAAAAAATCAAGGAGCTGACAAATCAAGTGAAAAAAACAAAACAATCAGAAGCTAATTTCTTCTGGCACATGAGGTTTAACACCAGCTCGGTTTAATGGGGACAGGAAAATGTGTGTACATACAGTAAATCATGACTTTTCATGATTCATTGCAGGATTACAAGATAACTGTATTAAACTGATTTCATTTCTATTTGTTATCGAAGAGCAGCACTTCATTTTAAAAAATGTACCGTAAATTGCAAAAACATTTAGCTGCTCTACTCCCTTGGGGTTTATTGTCTCACTGGCAAAAACATTTCACAACATTCATTTTTCATCAGTTTTTTTTTTTTTTTTTTTTTTCCATCTCGCTGCTCCAATTTTACCATTTTGCTTGGAAATCATACAGCTGCTCCCTTCAGTGCATCGTAATGAGGTCTGAGTCAGCAGGGTGTATTCTGCTTTGGCGTGCTGGAGCACAGTGAGGAACATTTGTGTCACACAGCTGGCATTTCATCCCAGCTCCCAGGCTTGTACAGGGGAAAATAAGCTGTCGTCCTTCCATCAATATATGAGAAACTGTCCCACCCCACCCCACTCCCCCACCCGTCCTGCCTTTCCTCAAAAATGAAAAAGCACAAGAGAAGGAGCAGCTGACCTTGATTTATTGTGGGCCTGTTCACTGTTGACTCACAAAAGCAGAAAACATTGTTTGCCTCCTTTAAATGAGACCCACTGATTGATTATAAGGTAACAGAGAAAATAAGATGGAACAAGGCAGATGTTAGGAAAACTGACAGAGAAAAAAGTCATAGAAACTGTACAAGGCTGCCGCCTACTGGATCTGTGGTGGAAGCACAATGATTAATGAGAGAATTTACAGTTATGCTGTGGTGTAATCTTGTTTTTTTGTTTGTCCTTATCTCTGTGTAATGGCCGCCATTTTAGCCTTGTCACTCTTTCATATGATTATAAACATTGTGTTTACAGATCTGACAACAAGTGATGAGCGAGAAAACATCAGCCAGATCGTCAAGTTCACTACCACACTGTGAGTCTGTCTCTGCAGTTTTCACTTAACACCCACAACTATAAAATAAACTTGTGTGTATCATAAATATTAGCCACAAGAAGCTGTGTTTAGGACCAGGACCTGCAACGACGGATGAATAAAGATAGAGAGAATTATTTTTTAGAGAAACTATAAAGCAGGATTTTATTCCAGATTTGAAAGCAGAATGGTTATGATTTACAAAGCAAGGTTCTCTGGAGCCAGTAAAGCAAGAAAAAAAGCAACAGGTACAAATTCTGTTTAATGTGTGTTAAGATTTTAGAGTTTGTACTGTGTGCTGTGTGTTTTGTATAAGCTGTAACCTGCAGCCTTGTAAAAGGGGGTAAACAAGGTTCAATGAACAACTCCTGTCTCACACAGACAGTAAATCTCAGCAGGCTCAACAGGTGCCATCTAGCCACTGCTACTGTTTGGTCTACTTGGCTGATAACTGAACATAAGAGAAGTCAGGGGTCCAAACTATTGTTATTATTTTCTTTATCTATAAATCAGAAACAGTGCCATATGCAATGGAACAAATATATTAGTAACTGAGTTTTCCAAACTGCCCTGAGAAACTGCCACTGGAAGTTAATACAGTTATATCATTTATCTGTAGTCTCACTGCTGCAGCCTGAGGACGTTAACAAGCTACACTCAGAGTAAACACACCATGGGATCATACATAAAGTCAGAAAACAGTGCACATGAGGTTGTCTAGACTACAGAAAATATCACTTGCATTATTTGCTGAGTTGGACTCCATAAAATATCTAGTAAATGTCTGAACTGTTATTAACGACACGCTTTCTCGGTTTATTGCAGTTGTTTGCTGTACAGGAGCACAGGGACAGGGCTCTTATACTGTGTGCATAAAGCAACATATCTCCACAACAAACACAGCTGCTTGCACACTCTGTACACTGTACACAACACAATACCTCAAGGCTCATTTTATGTACTGCTCTGGAACAGCTTTTCTAAAGAGAAAAGGAAGAGACATTCAAACATCTTCGGTTGTTTTAGCTTCACAATCCTTTCATTTTATTTCAAGAGGAAGGATTCTGTCCATGTAAATCTACGTGGTGTTCTGACAGTGTCTGTCAACTGTGAGAGAGTATGTTGAAGGAAATGTAACACTGGTTTTCGGTCAGCATCTCACAGAATCCCACAATAGAAAAATATTTTGGCCATATTCTCAGATTAGTTCAATTGAATCTTCATTCTCCCACCTGTGAAATTTGCATGGCAAAAACACATCAAAACAAACTCAACCCAACAGTAAACCAAACAAAAAATGATTAATTAAAAAAATTATAAAAACAAAGAAGAAAGAAAGCCAATACGTAAAGCAAATTAATACAGGTTAATCCAATAAATTTGTATCTTGTCTTTTACTCGTATTTATGTCTTTTTCTATCTTTTCAATCACTTACGCTGCTGCAATAATGTAAATTTCCCCATTGTGGGACTAATAAAGGATTATCTTATCTTAAATACTAACAAATTTTGTCAGAAAATAAGACTAAGCTTGTTTTTCACCACAGATTGGTTCTTTATTTTGCTACTCTGCTGTCCTCAGTGTTGAAACTTAATTAAGACTTATTGATCACAAATTATCTCTCATTTCTCACAAATCACTCAGCTGTGCTTTAGCGACTCCTCATTGGTTGGTGACTGTTGCTATGACATCGCTCCTGCAGACGCTTCAGAGTGAAGCATTGTGGGATACATACAACGACTATGTTGAAGATGCTTTGAACGGAAAAGATCGATTTAAAGTTGAAGTCGTTCATCAAATGTCGCCAAGATGAAGGTTAGTCAGCGAAAGAATGGAAAAAATAGCATTATGTCTGGTTCTGTTAAGTCGACGTTGAGTTTGATGCACTAACGGGCTACAGATAATTAGCTTGCTACATGCTAACGGCAGCGTTGATTAGCTAGGCAGCACCTGGAAACCAAGCTAATGTACTGGTAACGTTTAACATTGGGTAACGTTAGTTAGCTAAACCAGATATTTTATTAGCTACAGCGTTAACCAGAGTTAACTAACGACCTGCACTTCTCGGTATATTATCGGACACAGTTTTACCAAATGTCAGGAGAAGCTATCTAATACGACCATGCATTTATTAAAGAGAACAGGAAAGCGTACTGTTTGGCTAGAAAATGGGCAGAATAATCATAGCCTGCATTATTTACACAACTAAGACAGTGTTAGCTGTGGCAGCTTTCTGCTATTTGTCCATGTAACATTTTAAACAGCTCATATTGTGGCATTTTTAGTCAAGTCTCAAGGCATTTAACTAATTTCAGCTTCATAAATGACCTAAAATTAAAGCGAAGACACTGGTTTAGGCTACGTGAATAAAAGTATATTCGTCACTGCGTATTATATTGGAAATAGCCTGCATATTTAGATCAGTTTAATTCGACACCTGTTGAAGAAAATACATATTGTTTTGTGAGCTGTATAACTTCCACCATCTGTAATTGTTACATAAAAGAATTATGCCTTTTAACAGAACCAATTTGTGCATGATTATTTAATTTATGAACTTGTCAATTTTGAAAGGTCTTTGATTAAAACCAAACTTGAATTACCTTTGAGCTCTGAGAAGTTTGGATACAAAGAGTGGTCAAATTTGATGAAAGAGAGATCTGACTTTAACTCCCTAGTATGGATTGAACTTCAACTAATGCTTGCTCCTGAATTTCCTATAATGCATCTTTACACTATCTTATTAGATTGTCCTTCCTTGTTATATTTCTGTCTGTTCAAAATTCTCCATGTCAAAATCAAGATCAGTCAAATGGTATGACTGGAGTAAATTCATTAAAAACAGGGACAAAATTAGCATCAAAATAAACATAAAAAAGGAAATAGGAATTAATAACAATTAGCCCAAGATGATTTCTGGTAAAACAAGTTATGTATTTACTCACACCAGTTCTTTAATTTCCCACATTTTATGAAAGGAGACTGTTTTTGAGTTTGGAACTTATGTTATTTGCATTCCCTCTGAGAATATGAATGCTGCTTTAATTTCACTTTTTCCAAATAGAAGTCACTTAAGATGTAATCTTTGTGTTTACAGAATGTTTTCATTCTTGCTGACAAAGCCTGGACTGGTTCTAACCTACTGTATAAGTGGCAGAAAACCCTTGGTAACTATATTGCTGTTGCAGGGTGAGTAAACTATTGTGGTAGAGAATGTATCTATACAAAAATGTGTAGTAATCTACTTCCTTTTATAGAGGAAGCTAAAATATGCATTATATTTTTAATACAGACAAGACAGCTCAGTGAAAATATTTGATCGACATGGACACAAGTGGACTGAGCTCAGCCTTCCAGGGTAAGTGTGTTTTGTTCTGATTTAATCTTATCAAAAAGGTTTACATGATTACCTCCCACTGTGTTTTACAGCAAGTTCCTTTCCACTTTTTCCTCTGTCTCCTGCTTCTCCTAGGCGCTGTGTGGGGATGGACTGGGATAAGGATGGAGACATTTTGGCTGTGATAGCTGCAAAGTCCAGCTCCATCTACCTCTGGGACGCCAGTGTCAATAAAACATCCCAGATAGACAGCGGCATGAGGTATGATGAGCAAGCATCACATATCCAAAGGCATTTGGGAAAATCCCAGATTCTGATTACAGTTACACTCTTTCAGACTGAGTATCTAATGTCAGTCTTAGTGCATTCATAATTCCAGCCCATGAGGCTCAAACAGAGCAACAATATGTGTTTTGTTTAGATGATCTTAGCAGTGAATTTTTTGCTAATTTCTAATACTGGGGGCCTCCCGCTGCCATTTCTTGCAACAGAGATCAAATGTCCTTCATCCTGTGGTCGAAGACTGGCCCGCTGTTGGCAGTCGGGACAGTCAAAGGAAACCTATTAATCTACAATCAGCAGACTTCACGCAAGATCCCTGTACTGGGTAATATACACACACAACACAGCTGTACAGAGACTTGTTTATGGTTTTGGTTGTGTCTAGTCACTTCTGTTGTGTTGATTGTCTGTCCCTCTCTCTCACTACCTCCCAGGTAAACACACCAAAAAGATCACCTGCGGATGCTGGAGTACTCAGAATCTACTAGCTCTGGGAAGTGACGACAACACACTGAGCATCAGCAATCATGAGGGGGACACCGTCAGACAGGTAGTAACATATGAGAGCATAAATACACAGACAACACATTACCCTGATTACTAAGGTAATGCCAAAATCACTGTTGATATCAGAACACACAGTATCGCAAAGCAGTGAAGGAAGAATAAGTGAAGGAAAAAAGGAATCTTTGTGTTCTCTTGCTAGACAACGCTTCGTGGTGAGCCTGCTGAAATTTACTTTTCGGTGATGAAGACAGATGAAAGGTCTGCTCAAGGAGAGAGCACTGTAAGTGTTTTTTTATGTGTACATCGCACAACATCACACAACATTTATTACACTCCACTGTTTCCATTACCTCTCTGAGAAACCAAAGGGAAAAAAGTTAAAAATTAAGAGAGTTAAAAAATATATCTATATTTTATTTATGCCATTTCCCTAAATTATGTGCACCTGTTTCAGCTCAGTGTGAGAGTCCCTACTGCGTTTTGCTGTCATTTATGTTCACTTTTCTCTTCTCCCCCCTGCTTTCTGTTTTACTGTGTGTGTGTGTGTGTGTGTGTGTGTGTGTGTGTGTGTGTGTGTGTGTGTTAGCTCCCTCACACACGCAGAGCACCGCAGAGGAGAGATGCATTGTCTCATTTTAAGAGCAATAAAATCTTTTCAACCAGTGTTATAAATCCTGCAAAAATCAAAAATGGACAGACGTCCAGACCAAATGTCTGAAAGTCAGGGCAAAATATCATGGTTTTTTTAAGCGCTTGCCTTCTGGCAATAGTGGTGAGGAGTCTAGCAGCAGTAGTTCTGACTCCTGCTGTTATAGGTTCACTCTCCAACAAGCATAGGAAGACAGGCTTTGGCCCATCTTGGCTATCAGAAAGGAAATACTTCTCTTGACTCTACAGGATCAATATTGGTAATGTTAGGTGCACAAGTAAATAAAAGTTTACACTTTACTCAACTCCATACATCTTGTAACACTCAGTCCAGAATCAATTTGTTGTTCAAAACTCAGTTATCTCCTTTCAAATGTTTAACTTCCTACGACTATTGACCTTTCAGGTGAGTGTGTCTGTGGATAAGAAGATACTGATGCTTTTCAATGTCAACGACCCTGAAAACCGGATAGAACTGACCTTCCAGCGTCGCTATGGAAACATTGTGTCCTATCGCTGGTATTTGCACATCCAGGCACACCACCACGCACGGGTATCGAATTATGGCCGTGAGATGCTGGTATTAAAATTAGTTCTCTCTCCCTGCCTATCCCTCCAGGTATGGTGATGGGTATATACTCATCGGCTTCTCCCATGGATACTTTGTGGTTATTTCCACTCACATCAGGGAGATTGGGGAGGAGCTCTACCAGGCTCACAACCATAAAGACAGTCTTAACAGTGTGGCCATCTCACCAGCATTGAACAAGGCTGCCTCCTGCGGAGACAACAGGTACACATAAGCTGTCAAAGACAGCACCTTCATTCTGTTTATTTGTTAGCATGAAATACTAAAGTCATGGGTTTCTTGTTGCAGTATAAAGATCCATGAGCTGTCTGAGCTCAAAGATATCAGCAACGTAGTTCGGTTGGATGATGAGACTAAAGGTGAGAGACAGTCATCTTTTCCAGCCAAACTGTCAAAGGGCCATCTTAAACAGATCATCAACTTCTCCCTCACCTCCCACTCTCTCTCTTCCTCCAGGTCTGGACCAGCTGAGCTGGACAGATGATGGCCAGCTGTTAGCTGTCTCCACTCAGAAAGGGACTCTCCATGTCTTCCTGACCAAGCTGCCCATCCTGGGTGACAGCTTTGGTACCCGACTGGCCTACCTCACCTCCCTGCTGGAGGTCACTGTCTCCAACCAGGTGGAAGGGGTGAGGACACGCACACACTCATAATAAATCTTAAACTAATTCTTGTAGAGAGGGAATGAATGAATACAGAATGATAACAAGAAAACAACAAAGAATATGCAAATCTCTGCCAAGGCTGCACAGCCTGAATTAAGTAATAAGTTAATTTCAAAAATAGCTAAAGAGGTTTTAGAAGTTTACGTTTTCTGCATTTACAGACAATCAAGCTGGTTTGTTGATAATATGGAGAACACCCACATCTCGTAGTGTTGAATATCAACGGACAGATATATGTACAAATTTTGTGAAAACTGGATAACATTTGATGTAGTGGTTGAAGAGTGTTTTGCATGAATCACTGATAAGACATGAATGAAAATGTTAAGTGCTTTACAAATGTCTACATACTGACCCTAAGGTAGTAAGCTTCCCTGACCCACGACTTAACTAGACTTAACAAATTTCATTGAAATCTGTCCAGCAGTTTTTGAGATAACTAATAGCTAACAAACATAATAAACTCTTTGGAAGAAATAATACATATAAAATCATCTCCAAGGTTATTGGAGCCATAAGTAGGAGTGTTCATGTTCTAACAATATTTCTGTGACCCAGAAACATTAATGTAAGAGAAAAGTATCTTGACAAGCATAAATGAGCTCAGGGCCTAGGCTGATTGGAGGAAAGATTAATAAGAAATGAGAGTAATTAAAACAATGAGATACAGCATATAGGACTGTGCTACTTGTGTTTCTACGCTGCTGGGAGTTAATACTGCTGACTAGATTCAATATTAAATCTCTCTCTGATGTGCTGTTTCAGGAGACCCCTGTGGCCATAGAAGTGGATGTGGAGCCCACTTTTATTGCAGTGGGACCGTACCATGTGGCTGTGGGAATGAACAACAGAGCCTGGTTCTACGCATTAGTGGACCATGAACCTGGTGTGTGTGTTTGAAATAATATGTTGGAATTAATTTAGACATGTAAATGTCTGCACACAGGTTTTACCAAACTATTTTTGTGTATCACTCAGGTTTTAACAAGCTAAAGGACATTGAGTATTTGGGGACAATAGCCAGCATGTGCCTTAACTCGGACTATGCAGCAGCGCTCTTTGAGGGAAAAGTGCAGCTGCACATGGTGAGTCATCTAGTGGCAGTACTTTGATTTTCTTTTTATTGACCAATAAGTGATCAATAAGCAGGCTTCACTCGTTATTGTTATCGTTTTGCATGGATGTACTACAAGTCCGTGTGTGTGTTTTAGATCGAAGGCAAAGACCATGAGGAGAAGAAACAGATGAAGCTGTTTCCAGATGATGACAGAAAAGGTCGGATCCTTTGCCACGCCCTCACCGCTGACTTCCTGTACTACGGCACTGATGTAAGACCCAGCACAACCTCCCCTCAGTCAGCCCGCTTTTCTTACATAGTGAAGCTGCTCTGCAGACCATGACTGGAAGACAAGAATTGTCTCTTTTCTTATGGATGTTATCATCTCACTCTCTCTCTGTCTCTTTCTCAGTCAGGTAATGTGGTGTGTGTCTTAGTCGAGGACTGGGAGACTGTGAGCAGCTACAGCCACTCAGTTGGTGTGAGGAGAGTGTTTCCTGACCTGAATGGCACACGGCTGGTCTTCATTGATGACAAAAACGGTGGCTTCCTGCTCTCCCCCGCAAATGTCAGTACATGTGGTTACTTGGTACTACTGTGAACACATGCAGCTGAATCAATAAATCATTAATAGAATTTGCTTGTACAAACAAGTTAAAACAATAAATATCATAGTATGTCAAGCTGTTAAGTGGTAAGGGTTAGTGTCTTGGGTAAAAGATTGTGTCAGGTCCAAATTTGTCTCTGTAGAAGGTGTTTAGGAGCATGTTTCAGGCCATTTGGAGTGGATTGGAAACAGTTTATAAAGTTTTTTGGAAAGTTGACCTAACCTGCTAGGTTAAGGGAAATTACTTTATACTGAATATGGAGTAACATAATTAATTTGGATTAATGAAAGGAAGTGAGAAACAAAACTTAGGTAATGTCAAAGTGTTGCCATATGAAGGCCAAAGTTGCCCAATCTATGCAAGTGTTATCAGCTCTTGATTAATTTGACCATGTGAACATTTTACATGATGGCTGCAGCCTGGATTTAAGTGTCACATCTTCTCCAAGTAAATTAGACTGATCTCCAGATTAGACCAACTTGATGATACAGTGCAAGATGTGAAGACAACTAATCTTTTTCTTTTTTTGGGGTGTGTGTGTGTGTGTCTCCATTCAATCCAGACCATAAACTCCTGCTTTGAGCTCCCCAACTTCTCTCCCACCATCACAGGAGTGCTGTGGGACAACTGGCATGCTGACAGAGGAGTGTTTGTGGCATATGACAATGACAAGGTCTACACCTACGCCCTGCATAAAACCACCATATATGGTAGGGGGATGCCACAGCATAACACACAAACATACACTTACACTTACACTCATATGTATATTAAACAGTGAGCACTGGTCCCCCAGATTTTTCCACCATCCCTTCTAGAAGATCTTTCAACGAGTGCAACTTCATACATTTTAAATGTACATCAATAAAAATCTAGCATTACAGAGGAGTGAAATAAAAAAGGTTCTGGTCGCCTTAAAGTACTCCTGTTGTCACAATACTGTGATGTAAAAGTGGGAGAGAGACAACAGGGATGATTTTTGAGGCTTTATTTATTTCTCTCTCACTCTGTCTGCACAGGCCCCCGAGTGGTGTTGGTCGGGAACACCGCGCTCCTCTTTTCCCAGAAGCCTTTGCTTTTGTACAATGGGGAACTGACTTGTCAGACGGCAAGTGGCAAGACCAGTGAAGTGGCTCTGAGCACACACTCTTTTCTGAAGCACCCAACCGGCACAGCAACAGATTCACCACCGGAGTTCAGCAAGCAGCTCGCCCAGGCACTCATGCTCAAGAGGTCAGTTCAATCTGGGACCAGTTTTATTAGATGCGGCTGTTGAAGAATTTGTGACTAAATATTTTGTGACCTAGATTGACAATAATATTGCTTGTGGTGTTTTGCAAATGAATGTTGTGTAAATGGACATTTATTTAATCAGTTCCGGTTATTGAATGATCCAAGAAAAAATACAGCTGTAATGTATTGATAAGGATGTATATGTATGTGTTTGTTTATTCCTGTCCAGGTTCCATGAAGCCCTGGACCTGTGCAAGTCTGCAGGCAGTGACGCAGACTGGGCAGAGTTGGGCAAAGCCTGTCTGGTCCACATGGAGGTCGAGCTGGCCATCCAGGTCTACCGCATGAGTGGCAATGTAGGCATGGTCCTGTCGCTGCAGAGCATCCAGGTACAAAACACACAATGGTTTATATGTCATACACTCCCAATAAAAGACTGTACTTTTGTCTATTTTGTCTTCATTTGACAACATTCCTGCTTTTCTCTTATCTCTCACTCTCTCGGTCTCCATGTCTCCCTCTGCCCAGGGTACAGAGGACATGAATTTACTGGCAGGACATTTGGCCATGTTTCTAGGTGACTACAACCTGGCTCAGGACCTCTATCTGTCCTCAAACTGCCCAATTGCTGCCCTGGAGGTGTGTTTGTGTAGATGTGTTTATGATCTCCTATTAATAGATTAAATAATTACTTGTGTATAAGATGTCAGTGAGACATCGTTTATGTAGTATTTTGTGTGTATGTGTGTTTTAGATGAGGAGAGACCTGTTGCACTGGGACAGCGCACTGATGTTGGCGAAGAGGCTATCAGAAGACCAGATTCCTTTTATATCCAAAGAATATGCTGTCCACCTGGAGTTTATGTGAGTGTATATACACAGATATACCACTCAGCAGACTCAATCTATGTTCACTGTGTCTAAACCTCTGTTTCTCTCTTTGTAGTGGAGACTATGTGAATGCATTGGCGCACTATGAAAAAGGCATGACCCACAATGATAAGGTAAGGGCAATATACTGTATCTGTCCATAGTTTTTTGCCCTTTCCACAGATTTTATGTCTAAAAATTAGAGATAAGTACCTAGATTTGTTGTATATCAGGGTTGGATCCTTTCACATTCTTTTCTCGGGATTTATACAAAGTGGCAGCAATTAAAATTAAATAATTTTCTTCCCTCTCTTGGCCTCGCATTCATCCATCTTTCCTTTGCTGTGCAGTACCAGGAGCATGACGAGGCATGTCAAGCAGGTGGAGCCAGGATGTCCATCAGGATGGGCGACATCAGAAGAGGAGCTGCCCAGGCTATTCAGCACCCAAGCAGAGTTCTCAAGAAGGAATGTGGAGCCATACTAGAGAGCATGAAAGTAAATTATATGTTTTGGTAATTACCCATATTGTAGATAATGTGTTTTATAGTTTTTCTTTCTTGTGTGGTGCTGCAAGTATCTAAACATCAAATAATGTTTTTTTTAATGTTGTTGTGTTTATTGGTATTGGTTTTATTTCTTACAGCAATTCTCTGAAGCTGCTCAGCTCTATGAGAAAGGCCAGTATTATGACAAAGCTGCATCCGTCTACATTCGTTGCAAGAACTGGTGAGGCAACACCAACACACACCAACACACAAACCTGCAAGTTTCTCTCCTCCTTTATGTCATTCCATTATTTTACTCCATACTTAGGGTGAAGGTGGGAGAACTGCTCCCACATGTCTCCTCTCCCAAGATCCACCTGCAGTATGCCAAGGCCAAAGAGGCAGATGGCAAGTAGGTTCTTCCACTGAACGCCTGTCACCATCGAAGACAATTAAATAATTGAAAGAGAAGCTGATGCAGTGTGTACTGTGTACATCAGGTATAAGGATGCAGCACGGGCCTATGAGAGTGCGAAAGACTGGGACAACGTGATCCGAGTGCTGCTGGACCACCTGAACAACCCTGAGGATGCTGTTCGCATTGTTAGGGAAACACAGAGCATCGACGGAGCAAAGATGGTTGCCAGGTAGGACAAAGAAAAGCCCAGGCTTACACACACACAACCAAAGTTTTCTAAGAGTGATGAGTTTTTTCGTCCGACTGCCTTCATCCCTTAACTCTACCCTAATAACCCTCTAACACGAACACTTAAACCTCATTTGTGTGTCCCAGGTTCTTCCTGCGGTTGAATGACTATGGCTCAGCCATCCACTTCCTGGTTTTGTCTCAGTGCAACGATGAAGCTTTTCAGCTAGCACAGCAGCATGGACAGATGGAGGTCTACGCGGACATCATCGGTCAGTGTGTGCGGGATTGTGTGTGTGTTTAGAGCATATAGATATTTTACAGTTTGATAAAAATATTCCAAATGTATTTCCATGTAATTCCAAATAAATGATCTATAAGTTGAATATTAATTGCATAACTGCCTGTGTGTGTTCATCAGGCTCAGAGGCCACGCAGGAGGATTATCAGAGCATTGCACTCTACTTTGAGGGAGAGAAGAAACACCTGCAGGCTGGCAAGTTCTTTCAGAAGTGTGGGCAGTACAGCAGAGTAAGAGCTCTCTGCTATTTATTTATTCATTTTAATTTATTTAATTATTATTACCCTAACAGTCATTTTTTATGACTTATTATTTATACCGTCCCTGACTTAGACATTGACTCTCTCTTTCTTTCCACCATCTCTTAGGCCCTGAAACACTTCCTAAAGTGTCCCAACTCAGATGACAACCTGGCAGTCGAGATGGCTATTGAAACGGTGCGTGCTACGCAAAATGCTATGCAAAATGAACAAGGCATTCAGCTAAGTGGTTTTAATGTGTGTGTCTGTCTGTGTACTCCAGGTGGGTCAGGCCAAAGACATCTCTCTGACCAATCAGCTGATAGATTACCTGATGGGGGAAAGTGACGGTATGCCCAAGGTAATCAATACACTGCAACACTGGACTCAACAACTGTGACTTTCCTCTCCCTCCCACTATATCTTCTCCTTGTCTGGTGCTTGTGAAGTGTTTGGAATACAAACTTAAACAAAACCTTTCACTTAAAAAAAATAAATAAATAAAAATAATTAGTACAATTTGAAGAGAAAGCAAAGTTAAACAGTATTTGAGTTCCTTTGAGTGTGCTAATTTCAGACACAGAACTGCAGCTTACTTGCAGAATACATCTGCAGGTCTTAAATCAGACAGTACTTAATTACATACTATGAGCACAAAGTGAATGAAAGCTGCAGCACTGTTTTACCTTGTGCATTCACATATGTAAATCTGGCTCCGACACTTTGACACTGTTGTCTAAAATGATTCTCTACTTGATTCTCTTCCCAGGATGCCAAGTACCTCTTCCGACTCTATATGGCATTGCAGCAGTACAGGGAGGCAGCTCGCACCGCCATCATCATCGCTAGAGAAGAGCAGTGTGCAGGTACAAACATATTCACACAAGAAACTCTGCACCAATAACAACATAACCTATGTGATATAAAAGTGTTTTTCTTTCATTTTTTGTCTGTTTCTCCTATAGGGAACTACCGTAATGCACATGACGTGCTGTTCAGTATGTACACGGAGCTGCAGGCCCAGAAGATTAAGATCCCTGCTGAGATGGCCACCAACCTGATGATTCTCCACTCGTACCTGCTGGTGAAGGTCAGAACAGCTGAAATCGATGACACACTTACGATATGTTAGCGCACAGTAGAAGAATTATAAACAAAAAATGTAACAAAAATGTCAGAAAATGTTATAGTAAAGGGAGGCATAAAAACGTTTTAAAAAATATCATACTGAGGCATAAAAAAGTCAGACAATTTCCAAAGAGAAGTAACAAAATGCATAAAAATGTCATAGTATAGTAAGGCATAAAAAACCTTTTAAAAATGTCATAGTATAGTGAGGCATAAAAATGTCGTGAAAATGTCAAAAAAAATGTCATAGTATATTAAGTCATAAAGAATGTCAAAAAATGTCATAGTATAATGAGGCATCAAAAAGGAAAAAAAAATGTCATGGAATATTAGAACAAAAAATGTTTTTAAAAAATGTCATGGTATAGTAAGGCATAAAAATGTCATGAAAATGTCAAAAAAAAAAGGTCATGGTACAGGAAGGCATGAAGAATGTCATAAAATGTCAGTATAGTAAGGCATCAAAAATGTAATGAAAACGTTAAAAAAAAATGTCATAGTATATTAAGTCATAAAAAATGTCCAAAAAATGTTATAGTATAGTGAGGCATTAAAAATGTCAAAAAAATGTCATGGAATAGTAAGGCATTTTAAAAAAAATGTCGTATAATAAGGCATCAAAAAAGTGGAAAAAAATGTCACAGTGTAGTGAGGTGTCAAAAAATGTCATAGTACCGTAAGGTGTCAAAAACCTTCATAGTATAGTAAGGCATCAAGAAAGTGGAAAAAAAGAAACTGAAAAAATGTCATAGTATAGTAAGACGTCAAAAAAATGAAAAAAATGTCATAGTGTAGTAAGGCATCAAAAACCATCAAAACATATTACAATGTAGTAAGGCATCAAGAAAGTGAAAAAAATGTCATTGTATAGTAAGATGTCAAAAAATGTCATTGTATAGTAAGGCATCAAAAAAGTTTTAAAAAATGCCATAGTATAGTAAGGCATGAAAAAACTGAAAAAATGTCATTGTATACTAAGGCGTCAAAAAAATGAAAAAAATGTCATTGTATAGTGAGGCGTCAAAAAATGAAAAAATATGTTACAATATAGTAAGGCGTCAAAAAATTTTTAAAAAAATGTCAGTATAGTAAGGCGTCAAAAAATGTCATATTATATAAGGCATCAAAAAAGGGAAAAAAATGTCATAGTATAGTAAGGCGTCAAAAAAGTAAAAAACAAATGTCAGTATAGTAAGGCGTCAAAAAATGTCATTATATAAGGCATCAAAAAAGTTAAAAAAAATGTCATAGTATAGTAAGGTGTCAAGAAAATGAAAAAAATGTCATTGTATAGTAAGGCGTCAAAAAAATGTCACAGTATTGTAAGACGTCAAAAACCATGAAAAAATGTCATAGTATAGTAAGGCATCAAAAAAAAAAAAAAAAGTCATAGTATAGTAAGGCGTCAAAAAAATGAAAAAAATGTCATTGTATAGTAAGGCGTCAAAAAAATGTCACAGTATAGTAAGACGTCAAAAACCATGAAAAAATGTCATAGTATAGTAAGGCATCAAAAAAGTTTTAAAAAATGCCATAGTATAGTAAGGCATGAAAAAACTGAAAAAATGTCATTGTATACTAAGGCGTCAAAAAATGTCATAGTATATAAGGCATCAAAAAAGGCGTCAAAAAAATGAAAAAAATGTCACAGTATAGTAAGGCGTCAAAACAGTAAAAAAAAAATGCCATAGTATAGTAAGGTGTCAAGAAAGTGAAAAAAATGTCATTGTATAGTGAGGCGTCAAAAAATGAAAAAAAATGTTACAATATAGTAAGGCGTCAAAAAAATTTAAAAAAAATGTCAGTATAGTAAGGCGTCAAAAAATGTCATATTATATAAGGCATCAAAAAAGGCGTCAAAAAAATGAAAAAAAATGTCATAGTATAGTAAGGCATCAAGAAAGTGAAAAAAATGTTATTGTATAGTGAGGCGTCAAAAAATGTCATAGTATAGTAAGGCGTCAAAAATGTCATATTATATAAGGCATCAAAAAAGTAAAAAAAAAAATGTCATAGTATAGTAAGGCGTCAAAAAAGTAAAAAACAAATGTCAGTATAGTAAGGCGTCAAAAAATGTCATTATATAAGGCATCAAAAAAGTTTTAAAAAATGTCATAGTATAGTAAGGTGTCAAGAAAATGAAAAAAATGTCATTGTATAGTAAGGCGTCAAAAAAATGTCACAGTATTGTAAGACGTCAAAAACCATGAAAAAATGTCATAGTATAGTAAGGCATCAAAAAAAAAAAAAAAAAGTCATAGTATAGTAAGGCGTCAAAAATGTCATATTATATAAGGCATCAAAAAAGTGAAAAAAAGTCATAGTATAGTAAGGCGTCAAAAAATGTCATTATATAAGGCATCAAAAAAGTAAAAAAAAAAAAATGTCATAGTAAGTTATCAAAAAAGTGAAAAAAATGTCATAGTATAGTAAGGTGTCAAAAAAGTAAAAAAAAAATGTCATTGTATAGTAAGGCGTCAAAAAAATGTCATATAAGGCATCAAAAAAGGCGTCAAAAAAATGTCACAGTATTGTAAGACGTCAAAAACCATGAAAAAATGTCATAGTATAGTAAGGCATCAAAAAAAAAAAAAAAAAGTCATAGTATAGTAAGGCATCAAAAAAGTGAAAAAAATGTCATAGTATAGTAAGGTGTCAAAAAAGTAAAAAACAAATGTCAGTATAGTAAGGCGTCAAAAAATGTCATTATATAAGGCATCAAAAAAGTAAAAAAAAAAAATGTCATAGTAAGTTATCAAAAAAGTGAAAAAAATGTCATAGTATAGTAAGGTGTCAAAAAAGTAAAAAAAAAATGTCATTGTATAGTAAGGCGTCAAAAAAATGTCACAGTATAGTAAGACGTCAAAAACCATGAAAAAATGTCATAGTATAGTAAGGCATCAAAAAAGTAAAAAAAAAAAAGTCATAGTATAGTAAGGCGTCAAAAATGTCATATTATATAAGGCATCAAAAAAGTAAAAAAAAAAAAAAAAAATGCCATAGTATAGTAAGGCATCAAAAAAGTGAAAAAAAGTCATAGTATAGTAAGGCGTCAAAAAATGTCATATAAGGCATCAAAAAAGGCGTCAAAAAAATGTCACAGTATAGTAAGATGTCAAAAACCATGAAAAATGTCATAGTAAGGCATCAAAAAAGTGAAAAAAATGTCATAGTATAGTAAGGTGTCAAAAAAGTAAAAAACAAATGTCAGTATAGTAAGGCGTCAAAAAATGTCATTATATAAGGCATCAAAAAAGTAAAAAAAAATGTCAGTATAGTAAGGTGTCAAGAAAATGAAAAAAATGTCATATAAGGCATCAAAAAAGTAAAAAAAAAAAATGTCATAGTAAGTTATCAAAAAAGTGAAAAAAATGTCATAGTATAGTAAGGTGTCAAAAAAGTAAAAAAAAAATGTCATTGTATAGTAAGGCGTCAAAAAAATGTCACAGTATAGTAAGACGTCAAAAACCATGAAAAAATGTCATAGTATAGTAAGGCATCAAAAAAGTAAAAAAAAAAAAGTCATAGTATAGTAAGGCGTCAAAAATGTCATATTATATAAGGCATCAAAAAAGTAAAAAAAAAAAAAAAAAAATGCCATAGTATAGTAAGGCATCAAAAAAGTGAAAAAAAGTCATAGTATAGTAAGGCGTCAAAAAATGTCATATAAGGCATCAAAAAAGGCGTCAAAAAAATGAAAAAAATGTCACAGTATAGTAAGGCGTCAAAACAGTAAAAAAAAAATGCCATAGTATAGTAAGGTGTCAAGAAAGTGAAAAAAATGTCATTGTATAGTGAGGCGTCAAAAAATGAAAAAAAATGTTACAATATAGTAAGGCGTCAAAAAAATTTAAAAAAAATGTCAGTATAGTAAGGCGTCAAAAAATGTCATATTATATAAGGCATCAAAAAAGGCGTCAAAAAAATGAAAAAAAATGTCATAGTATAGTAAGGCATCAAGAAAGTGAAAAAAAGTCATAGTATAGTAAGGCGTCAAAAAATGTCATATAAGGCATCAAAAAAGGCGTCAAAAAAATGTCACAGTATAGTAAGATGTCAAAAACCATGAAAAATGTCATAGTAAGGCATCAAAAAAGTGAAAAAAATGTCATAGTATAGTAAGGTGTCAAAAAAGTAAAAAACAAATGTCAGTATAGTAAGGCGTCAAAAAATGTCATTATATAAGGCATCAAAAAAGTAAAAAAAAATGTCAGTATAGTAAGGTGTCAAGAAAATGAAAAAAATGTCATATAAGGCATCAAAAAAGTAAAAAAAAAAAATGTCATAGTAAGTTATCAAAAAAGTGAAAAAAATGTCATAGTATAGTAAGGTGTCAAAAAAGTAAAAAAAAAATGTCATTGTATAGTAAGGCGTCAAAAAAATGTCACAGTATAGTAAGACGTCAAAAACCATGAAAAAATGTCATAGTATAGTAAGGCATCAAAAAAGTAAAAAAAAAAAGTCATAGTATAGTAAGGCGTCAAAAATGTCATATTATATAAGGCATCAAAAAAGTAAAAAAAAAAAAAAAAATGCCATAGTATAGTAAGGCATCAAAAAAGTGAAAAAAAGTCATAGTATAGTAAGGCGTCAAAAAATGTCATATAAGGCATCAAAAAAGGCGTCAAAAAAATGTCACAGTATAGTAAGATGTCAAAAACCATGAAAAATGTCATAGTATAGTAAGGCATCAAAAATGTCACATAAGGCATCAAAAAAGTAAAAAAAAAAAATGTCATAGTAAGGCATCAAAAAAGTGAAAAAAATGTCATAGTATAGTAAGGTGTCAAAAAAGTAAAAAACAAATGTCAGTATAGTAAGGCGTCAAAAAATGTCATTATATAAGGCATCAAAAAAGTTTAAAAAAATGTCATAGTATAGTAAGGTGTCAAGAAAATGAAAAAAATGTCATTGTATAGTAAGGCGTCAAAAAAATGTCACAGTATTGTAAGACGTCAAAAACCATGAAAAAATGTCATAGTATAGTAAGGCATCAAAAAAAAAAAAAAAAAGTCATAGTATAGCAAGGCGTCAAAAATGTCATATTATATAAGGCATCAAAAAAGTAAAAAAAAAAAAAAAAAATGCCATAGTATAGTAAGGCATCAAAAAAGTGAAAAAAAGTCATAGTATAGTAAGGCGTCAAAAAATGTCATATAAGGCATCAAAAAAGGCGTCAAAAAAATGTCACAGTATAGTAAGATGTCAAAAACCATGAAAAATGTCATAGTAAGGCATCAAAAAAGTGAAAAAAATGTCATAGTATAGTAAGGTGTCAAAAAAGTAAAAAACAAATGTCAGTATAGTAAGGCGTCAAAAAATGTCATTATATAAGGCATCAAAAAAGTAAAAAAAAATGTCAGTATAGTAAGGTGTCAAGAAAATGAAAAAAATGTCATATAAGGCATCAAAAAAGTAAAAAAAAAAAATGTCATAGTAAGTTATCAAAAAAGTGAAAAAAATGTCATAGTATAGTAAGGTGTCAAAAAAGTTAAAAAAAAATGTCATTGTATAGTAAGGCGTCAAAAAAATGTCACAGTATAGTAAGACGTCAAAAACCATGAAAAAATGTCATAGTATAGTAAGGCATCAAAAAAGTAAAAAAAAAAAAGTCATAGTATAGTAAGGCGTCAAAAATGTCATATTATATAAGGCATCAAAAAAGTAAAAAAAAAAAATGTCATAGTAAGGCATCAAAAAAGTGAAAAAAAATGTCACAGTATAGTAAGATGTCAAAAACCATGAAAAAATGTCAGTATAGTAAGGTGTCAAAAAATTTCACAGTATACTGAGGCATCAAGAAATTGAAAAAAGTCATAGTGTAGTAAGTATCAAAAAAGCCAAAAAAATTTCAGTGTAGTAAGGCGTCAAAACTTTTTTTAAAAAAAATCAAAAACCATCAACAAATGTCATAGTAAGGCGTCAAAAAAATGAAAAAAAAAGGCATAGGTGTTAAAAACTGTCAAAAATGTCATTGTATAGAAAAGCATCAAAACTGGTCAAAAAATGTAATAGTGTAGTAAAGCATAAAAAACTGTTTTTATGTAGATCCATGTGAAGAGAGGAGACCACCTCAAAGGGGCACGCATGCTCATTCGTGTCAGCAACAACATCAGCAAGTTTCCTGCACGTGAGTCAGAAAGATCACTTTTTCCAAACACTAATCTGTTGTGGGGTAAAAAATGTCCACTAGGAGTCTTATCAGTGTTTTTTTGTGTGTGTAGATGTTGTTCCCATTCTAACGTCAGCAGTCATCGAGTGTCACCGTGCTGGACTGAAGAACTCGGCCTTCAGTTTCGCTGCCATGCTGATGAGACCAGAGTACAGAAATGATATTGACCCAAAGTACAGGAAGAAGATTGAGGCTATGGTTCGGTGAGTAACGAATGTCCACATCTCCTGTTCACTTAAAAAAAAAAAAAAAAAAACATTGCCTCTTGCTAAACTATTTCAAGACTCCACCCTCTGCCTCTCTACTTCTTTCTCTTCATTCCACACCACAGACGTCCAGACACATCAGAGCTGGAGGAGGAAACAACTCCATGTCCCTTCTGCGGCTTCCAGCTACCACAGAATGAACTGCTGTGTATTTCCTGCAAGAACAACCTGCCCTACTGCATCGCCACGGTACAAAGACCAGATGACACAAAAAAAAATTGTTCTATGTTTATATTTTTATCAATTCATCTTTTTTTCTCTCCATTTTCCTCAGGGTCGTCATATGCTGAAAGAAGACTGGTCTGTGTGTCCTCACTGTGAATTTCCTGCTCTCTACTCACAGTTCATTCTGTAAGTGATGCACAAACATGCATACACATAAACTAGCTATATTTTTCAGGTAGTGAGGTAAACCTATAACAAAAAACATATATTTTAAAGTTTGTTTGCAGT
Organism: Lates calcarifer; assembly: GCF_001640805.2. Classification (NCBI taxonomy): domain Eukaryota; kingdom Metazoa; phylum Chordata; class Actinopteri; family Centropomidae; genus Lates; species Lates calcarifer. The sequence goes on along the minus strand of NC_066837.1, from coordinate 14,956,962 downwards.
CAGTTTTAACTCGGGTTAAAACTGTTAAGCAGGTTTCTCCTCAGGTTTTACCAAGTAGCAGCTATAGCTATTACCTGCAGTTTTTGGTTTCCGAGCAGGACATTGTATCACTGTTTTAAGGTGCCTCTACACACAATGTTATTATTACACTATTCTAACAATGCAGTTGTTGGTTGGTTTAGGCTTTAAATTAATATTCATTCTTGACATTGTGTAAATTCTGACAGTTGCTGTTTTATCATACTTGCACCTTTGAACTAGCTCGTTTTTAAATTTTTGGAGTTAGGAAGTCACTGTGCCCAGCCAAGAGATTGTTAGCACCTAACTCTTTAAAACCCAATCTTGTTGTTTTACACTTTGGTTTTTGTACATGTGTTAATTAGTGAACAGTGGAGGAGGTGGTAGGGAGATTCTGTTGCATTTGGACAGAGCCAGGCTGGTGGTTTCTCCCTGCTTACAGTGTATATGCTAAGCTAGGCTATGCTAGCATTTCCTGCTTAGCATCATGAGACATAAGAGTGGTACCAATCTTCTCTAAATCTAAGCCAGAAAGTAAATAAGTGTATCTCCCAAAATATCACACTATTCCAGCATAAGCACTGGTGAGTAGATTCACATCTACACTGAACTGTTTTTTCAGGTTGTTGGAGACAGAGACAGTGTGTCCCATGTGCTCTGAGATGCTGAGCGTCAAACAGGTGAAGAAGATCTCTGATTGTTCCAGCTACCTGCAGACTGACGAACTGGATCAATGAAGTAATAAAATTTGTGTATAAATACATTCATTATATATTTGTATGGAATTTCTGTAGCGTTTAGTTTTGTACGTTAAGTTTCAAAGATGAAATGATGCTTGATATCAACCAAAAGCCAATCAAGCAGATATAAAATGTATATTTAGAATAAATTGTATATTGTGTTTAATAAAACCTTTGTAAAAAAAAACAATTTTTAAGCTCGTGAATTTTGAAAAACCATTGTAAACTGAGTGACTGAGGATGCATTAAGCATAAATTGATATTTCAGTGGATATTTGTAGGATTAACTTTTTCACTATTAACTTAAAGTCAGTTCTGCAACTAGCTAATGATTTGCCATATTTTCTCAATTTTACTGTGACAGAAGACTAAGGAAACAAGCAAATCTTAACATTTTAGAAACTGAAAATGTGACTGCTTTTTCTGTTTTGGTGGAAAAAAAATCACAGACTCTCATTAGTGGCATATTTCTCTATTAATCCTCATGAAATCTTTACAAAATTCAAATTTACAGGGTCATCAGTGCTAACTGTAGAGCAAAGCTGTAGCTGTAGTTGTAGCAAAAGGTAACAGTCTTTTACACCAGTCACATTATTTACAGCCTCGACACATGGGCCAGAATTACATGACAGTGGAAATGCATGACATGTTACTACGGAGGTGTGCAGACATGATAATATGCAGTATTTGCTCAGGATGGCAACGCTCTGATGGAAACATGACAGGAAGTGAAACGAGAGGAAGATGTTTCTCAGCCAGTGTGGTTAGAGTCAAGTGTTTGGCTGAGTGACAGATGAGTTACCTGCAGAGGTTAAGGCCAGTTTCACCACTTCCTGATGCTCGTCACTGGATCGTTTATATTACAGTCTGTTTGGGCAGTCAGAGGCAGACAAGGACAGTTTGTTTTCCTCCTCTGGTCATTTCTTAGCTTTGCCTTTCCCCTTGCCTTTGCCCTTCCCAGAATCTTCTGTCTTCTCCTTCTTTGGCTGCTTGGCCTTCTTCTGCTGCAGGGAGTAAACAGAACACAGACAAGATGTAAACAGAGAAAGGTAAAGAAGTTGTCTTTGGTTTGGGTTTACTTGTCACAGGTTTAAATGCTCTTACTTTGATCATAGCATCAGCTTTCAGACCGTCCCCTTCGTCCTCAGACTGAACTTCGTTGTCCACGTCCTCCCCACCCAGCTCCGACTCCCCGCCACCTCCACCACGGCGGCCCTTCTTCACAGCTTGCAGGGAGTACGGCGTCAGGTGAACTTCTTTGTTGTACGCTCGTGTGAAAGCTGCCTTCACCTGCAAGGATAGTGACAGCACAGAGGTCAACAATCACTGTTTGTTGGACATACAGAGGATCAACTGGGAAAAACCCAAAATCTGTGTATTTTATATTCTGTATGCCCATTAAGTATGGGATCTGTTGAATGCTAATGACTGAGAACATCATCAGACCAGGTCAAGTGACACACAATTACCTTAAAACAGGAAATGTAATACTGAAAAAAATCAGCATGACAGTGCCAATATCACACTGTGTAGCATGACCTGATGTCTAATCTCTGCATTTTACATTGTGATACATGCAGCTGTTTCATGGCCATTAAAATAGGGCTGCAACAGACAATTATTTTCACCACTGATTAACTTTATTTTCTTGATTAATTATTAAAATTGTTGTGCTTAAAAATAATAATTTTCAAAAGTCAGAAAAAGTGATAAATTGTTATAATTTCTCTCAGCCAAAGGTGATGTCTTCAAAAACATCTGTCCAACACACCAGTAGATATTCAGTTTATTATTATGTATAACAACAATCTTCATATTTCAGAGGCTGAAAAAAGCTAATGTTTATCATTTTTCATATTAGAATAATTATTCAATCATCAAAATAGTTGGCAATTAATCTTCAATAGACTAATCGTTGCAGCTCTACTGCCAGCCTAAGGTATAAGTTCCACATTTCCAAACTACCGTAATTTCCGGACTATTGAGTGCACCTGAATATAAGCCACACCCACTAAATTAAAAAAATAATAATAATAAATAAAAAAAGTGCATATATATATAATAAAAAAAAAAAAAAAAATAAAATAAATATAATAAATATATGAATGTAATGACTGAGAACATCATCAGACAGTCAAGTGAACACAATACTTAAAACAGAGTAATACTGAAAAAATCAGCATGACAGTGCAATATCACACTGTAGCATGACTGATGTCTAATCTCATACATACATATATGTATGTATTATATACATACATACATATATATAGGCCGCACTTGTCTATAAGCCGCAGGTGTCTACGTTGTAACATGAGATATTTACACATTCACGCTGCCGTCTCCAACATCTCATCATCAATTCATTGATGCCAAGCTTACATGCAGCAGCTCTACTTCCTTTTTCGACAGCCAGATCGATTGCCTTTAACTTAAAAGCTGCATCATATGCATTTCTTAGTGTGTTTTCCATGATGAGGGTGTGAGCATTAAGCGCAAAATGACTGTTATGAAGAATTTAGTGTGAGTGCGTTTGATCTAATTCGAACAGTTTCATTGGTCCACTGTGACCTGTTCGGTAATTTCATTGGTCTGATGTGACAAGGCTAAATGTTTTGCTGGCATGAAGTTCGTCAGCCCGTAAAAATCTATGAATTAGCCGCATCATTGTTTAAGCCACAAGGTTCAAAGCGTGTGGAAAAAAGTAGCGGCTTATAGTCTGGAAATTACGGTATACCCTCCGCCCCCCACGGCCTCCTCCTGACCTTAGAGTCCAGTTTGGAGTAGGGGTCGGGCTGTCCGCCCCAGACGCTGATCTCCATGATGCTGTCCACGTCCTCCTTGATGAGCTGATAGTCGTCCAGCAGCTGCACAGCTTCGCCGGCACCCTCGGCTCCGTGCCTCTGAAGAGGACTCAGCACCGCCTGCCGCAGGTAGTGCAGGTAGTCCAGGTTCACTGCCTGTCTGCTGCTCAACGTCCTGCAGAAGACAAACAAATAAAATGATTGATTCTGTTTGACAACGTGTAAATAGTTTTTTTTTTTTTTAAAAACAAAAAAAACAAAACCGAGGTGCAGGTTCTACTCACTTTAAACTCATGTGTGAGGCCAGCTCCTGAACGATACGGGAATGTTTGTTGGTTGAGGAGTTCTTGCCGAGCCAGCTGGGGAATGTGGGAAACTGACTCATGTAGCCTCTCATGAGCTCGCCTGGTAACACGCTGGCGTAGATGGCCTATGAACACACACACACAGACAAGCAAAAAAGATGAAGCTGTAGCGTCCCAACACGAGCATGTGTAAGGTATAAGTGTCAAGGTGCACAAAACAAAAGGCTGAGCCTCATTCAAGTCAAAGACAGGTTACAGGATGATAACACAGGCACTAATTAGAGTAGTCCACAGCAAATAATGGGACAACTGTCGAGAACACATTATACATGGAAAAAAAGCCTAGACCTGAGGCCTTTGGTGAGTGAGTTAAACTACTGTGTTAACAAAAATCTGCCATTCTTCTGCACTGTCCTGTAAAGCATCAGAGACAAGAATAAAAACAGCTACAAGTTATATTGACCTCAAAACTGCAGCGACACCACAGGGCTACAGCAGCCATGAAGATACCACGTGGAGACGGCAAGAACCGTGATTGGTCAGCTTGGCAAGTTAAAGAAAAGGTTAAGCCTTGTCACAGGTTTTTCAGCCGCATTATTCAGTCGTCCATTTTGTCTTATTTGACAGAACTGATTCACATCTATTTTAATCAACACAAACGTGCAGCTGGAGTTTCACTTCACCAATAAGGATGTAGCTGGGACCTGGAGCATATCTTTACACTTTATGTCTATTATCTTATATTTTACATGTGAAACTACAGTGAATGTATTTTGACTTCTTAGCGCTACACTCAGTGCTGTGTGTGAATGCATCCTGTGTAGACACCGATGGAGGAACATGCTGCTTTTACTACACCGCATGTGTACACACATCAGTTGTCGTCTCCTTTTCAGTAACAAACATCTAGCAGAGCTGCAAACCTTCTGATCACCACCATCGTCGCTCCATGAAACAATGTCATGTTTACTTTGGGGTACATTAAAAAAAAGCACAGAGTGGCCTGATAGTGTATAAAACAAACATCCAACATTTAACTATAAATCGATCCTTACGCCACAAGGTGCTGTGGGAAATGACTGCTGTTGCTGCTGTGTGTGTGTGTGTGTGTGTGTGTGTGTGTGTGTGTGTGTGGTACCTGGGTAGGCAGCAGTGACCAGTTCTGCCCAGAGCGGATCCGTCTGTCCACCAGGTCTCCATCAGAGATGGAGTCTGCTGTTTTGCTGAGCAGCACCAGGTGGGACTTCAGGTCTCCACTGTGCGAAAAGAGACAGATGAGAAATGTTAAAAGGAACAGTTCAACATCTTTTTAAATGACATTTGGTCATTTGATCTCAGGTGGGAACAGTTGGCTTCTCTCACTTGGCAGCAGCTGGACGGACATGCGGGTAGTTCTCTTGGACAAAGAGCGGTGCCAGCGAGTAGTCGTGAAAGAACAGGTCGGACTTGTCGATGAGGCTCATGTGGGCCGCCTCCTCCCCCAAAGCAAACACCTTCCTGCAGACGTCAAACGGCCCCAGTTTCATGTCCTTGCGAGCGCTGGCTGCGTCAGACTTGCACTGGTCGTACGACATCACCTTGTTTTTAGCCGACCACATGCTCAGGTTGTGGATCACCTGGAGAAAAAAATGACAAAAGTGGTGAGAGGGGAAGTTGAGGGTGGCAAACGAAGACATAACCTCAGTATGAACAGGCTTTTTTATGATACCCTGTCTTCTTTACCTGTCGGACATCCTGATTGGAAGCGAGGATAATTTCATTAAGAGCTGGAGGTGGGATCTTGATTCCTTCCTTGAAAGCAATGGACATCATGGCTCCCTGAAAAGTGTACACGTTTTTATATTAATTCATTTTAATTGACCGTCAGGTGTCAGACAGGATGTGTGTGTGTGTGTGTGTGTGTGTGTGTGTGTGTGTGTACCTTGATCTGTTCCACTCGTGGCCTCTGGAAGCGCAGATCGAAACAGTAGTTGGCCAGTGACCTGATCTTTGGGTGGTTGCGATCGTTGCACATGCAGATGATGGGAATCTTTGAACTTCTGATCAGGCCGATCATCTCCTACAAGGAGGTCAGAGGTCAGAGGTCAGCGTCGAGAACAAATGGCAGAGAAACAAGGAAGCACTGAATCTTAAGGACAGTTGGAGTAGACCGATTATCAGACTGAATTTCTGTTTTGTGTCACTTTGTTTATCAGTCTGAAATTGTGTTGTTATTTTGCAGGAGACAAACAGTAGCAATGAATGTATCCCTGCTTTTACTGTCAAAGTGAAGAAGTGTGATCAACTGCTCCTTTAACTTTTACAGACTAACAGAGAAATGTTTTTTATTTATTCACCTGGATTCCTCCTCTGTCCTCGTTGCCAGCCATGCCATCGACCTCATCCATGATCAGGACGTGTTTACTGCTCACCGTCTGAGACGTGCCTACGAAAACACACACACACACACACACACACACACACACACACACACACACACACACACACACACACACCAACAGTTACATACACCACAGAGTGCAACTGAATTATATATCGATATATATGTATATATATATATAGCTTAAGTATTAAAATGTGTACGAATCAATGTCTGTTTCCTGCACAGTTTGCTCTTCAAAAATACAAATCCATACCACTGTATTTTGAAAAAGCAGCTCATCATTTTTATGTGTTGTGTGTGTGTCTGTAAAGTCTGATGTAGGTTCAAATGTGAATCAGCCAGAAATACCTTTGTAGAAGTTCTCGATGCTGGTGTTGTTGAGCGACTCTGCGACGACTTCCTTCAGGCTGTTTTTGCTGCGAGTACAGCTGGCGTTCATCTCCACGTAGCTGAAGCCCAGCTCCTACAGGCCGACACAAACAAACACAATGTCCAAGTTTAAGACCTTGTTTGACCCAGCTCAGAGTCACGGCTGCAGCAGTACTTAAAAAGTTTTCAGACTGACCTCGCAGACCAGGGCAGCAGTGGTGGTCTTCCCCACCCCCGGAGGTCCAGAGAGCAGAGCGGCTTTATATCCAGAGCCGTCGTCTTTCCCTCCTCCAAACTTACCAAACCGTGCTAAAAACACAAAACACACGGTCTTCAGCACAGGTACATTTTCAGCGTACAAACAAAATGAGCTTCAGCTTTGTCTGCTACCTGGTGGTGGCTTGGAGGCAGTAGCGCTGTGGTTTTTGTACCAGTTCTGCAGCCAGCGCAGCAGCTTATTGGCACAGCTCTGATCCCCCTGCTGGCCAATCACAGTCTTCAGAGAGCGCGGGCGGTACTTGTCCACCCACAGCAGACTGGCGCCCTCCTCGGTCGCTGATGGGGATGACGGTCCTGGAGCTGAAGATGAACAGGCAGGGGAGGAGGAGGAGGAGGAAAGACCCAGGTCCCTCCGAGCCGTGTGACCTGAACCTCTCCCAGACGGAGTGCCGCCACCTCCGGTCCTGCCACCGCAACCTTGTGCCAGGCCGGTCTTTGACGGGCTCGGGGTGTGAGGGGACCTGGAGTTACCCTTAGAGGGAGAGATCTTCTGGGCTTTGGGGGTGCTTTTTGAGCCAGGGGGAGTCTTGGTCTTTGAGGCTTTGCTCTGATTGACAGAGGAAAAAGAAAACATCACGTGACAGTTACGCACGTCAAAATAAAATTCATCCTTAAAAGCAGAGCTGAAATGATTAGTCGTTAAATCAAATCAACAGAAAAAAAAAAAAAAAAGAGTCTAAACAACTACTTTCTGGGCTCAACACTAGGGACAGACCGATTATCAGCCGGGCCAATTATCAGCACAGATATTCAGCATTTTAACGCATATCTGCATCTGCTTTTTTTTTTTTTTAATCCGATGACCAATAAGAGATCAATTTAAAACTGGGTTATTTTGGCTCTGGTGAAGCCGCGCCTCTCTGTCTGCAGTCACTACTCTGTCTCCAGCATTGTCCCACCCACAGCACCATCTGATTGGTTACACGCAGAGCCACGGCACGGGTTACAGCCAATCCGCAGTGAAAGCTGTGCACGCACGGTGCTCACACACATGGCGGAGATGAGAAAACGTTTTGCCGGGTGGAGAAGCTCTGGAGAGCAGATATATGTTTCTTTATTTACTGTAGAAAACTTTAGGGAGCTATTTATTTGTTTAAGTTTTCATTTAACTTTATAAGACACGCTGCTGAGCCTTGGAGCTAACTGCACTTTTTGTTCGAATTTTAAAACAAAGATGTCCATTGTCTAAGATAAAAAAAACATTTAACATGTTGCAAATCTGAAAAGCTGTTTAATAAACATATGCTTAAAGGCATTTAAACAAAGTTAAGTGTTGAAGTGTGATTTATTCAAAATTTTGACGCCAATATTTTCACTTTACTGCAAATGAATATCGGCTCCAAATATCAGTTATCGGCCCTGATAAAACAATATCTCTAATCCAGACACCACAAATTAAATTATCCTGTAAACAGCATGATATACTATATTTCAGGAAATAACCAGAGTGCTGACCTCTGCCTCTGCAACAATCTCATACTTGGACTTCTTTCCTGGTTTGGTTCTGATCAGCTCCAACAGACCGTCCTCATCCAGGACCTTTGTACCTAAACTTTCCGCCTGAACAGAGCGAGATACGCAATATTAAAGCCAAACTGTACAAACAGTGTATCTGAGGAACAGATTGGAGGGAAATAGTACAGAAAAGAGGCAGAAAGGGGAAGAAAGAGGGAAGAAAGTCTAAAATTGTTGTGACTGCTGCTGCTTGTATATTTATATTCTACTATGTATAAACTTATAAAGCTTTGATGCTACATAAATTGTTCAGATATCAATGTGTGTCATTTTATTCAGTTTGCTGCTTTTTAACAACATTTGGGTTTTTGATATTTGGACATTGACGTGCTAGGACTGAAAAACTTGCATATAACTGTGAATAAGCTCATTATGATGGCATGTACATCTTATCAGTTATATACCGTGTGTTAAAGCCTATACCTCAGCATCAGTGCTCATAGTGATCAGACACATTTTACTCAAGAAATGAATCTGTTCTTATAAGATTTCGAGGTCATTCACCTTCTCGAGCTTGGAGACTCCGCTGTCCCTGCCCTGCACCAGGTAGGTGGTCTTTTTGCTGACGTTACCCGTCACCTTGCCTCCATAGCGCTCGATGAGGGATTTGGCGTCATCTCTCTCCATTGACTCGAGGACCCCCGTCAACACAAACACACAGCCCTCCAAACAGTTCTCTGCTCCCTGGAAAACACAGAAGTATACAGACAGAGATTAAGACCAAGACAAAGATGGTGGTCAGCAGCTTTTCTTTCAGCAGCTGTCTGCCCGAGGACTGGTGTGTGTTGTTACCGTGGGGATTTCCTTGGAGCCCAGGGCTCGTGGTCCGTCTCGGTTGAGGTAGTTCCTGTAAGCCGAGGCATTGACTTTCTTCTTCTCAGCGTCGTCGGGACTCGTGCTTGTGCTCTGATCAGATTGAGAGAGGAAGACATTTAACTTTTGGCCTTCAGCTAGAGACAAAGTGATTTACTGATAGATTGTATCCAGTATGATCTGGATGTGACATCTGCAAAGCTCACCTCTGGTTTCTTGGGAGACGTTTTAAGTGCAGTGGGCGTTGTTCCTGTTTTGGGCGTGAACTTCATCTCTGAGCTCGATGAAGTGAGGGGCTCCTTTCTGGGAGAGGTTTTAATTTTTGTGGGTGAAATGGGGGTCTTGCTCTTCGGCCCTACGTCCTTCTCCTCATCCTTTTTCTTCATCAAGGCCAGTTTGGAGCTGGCTTTGGCAGGGGTGGGGTTCTTCTTCGGAGACGGACTGATCACGTCCTCCGACACGCTCCGGTTGGTCTTCGACGGCTGCTGGTGCTGCGCAGCGGAGTCCGTGCGGCTCTTTTTGGGAATGGCGGCAGGGGCTTGTTTTTCATCAGAGCCTTTACGAGCCTGGATGAGGGGACGCACACAGATTTATTATATTTAACAACCACTAACATGAGAAGTGAGTGTGCCTTTTTTATCATCATGTTCATCACCTTCTTTGCCTGTGGCTCTGCATCCACCATGGCCAGTGTTCTGGCAAACTCCTCATCATCATGGACCTGCTTTTCCAGCTGAGTGAAGTCAGAAAGAAGAAAGCAACAGCGTGAGGATGGAGAAGCAGAGGCCAAGCACAAAGAAACTTTAACTAAGCAGCAAATTCTGCCACAATTTTTGTATTCAAGTATTCAAGCAAACCTTATATCAACATTTAGAATTTCAGGAATTCTCAAAATGATTCATAACAATTTGTAAATTTTCACAAACATTCCCAGGTTTGGGAAACTTTAAAGTCCGTAACTTGTGCAGACTTTTTATGGACTGCACCGTTCCTCATGACTCCCAACAGACAGTCACACTGGCTAAAACCTTAATAACTAATAATTGATTAATGCACATTATCTTTCTAGATGAGTCTTTTTGTCTAGAAAAATGCTGAAAATTTGGAAGGAAAGTATCAAATTCACACATTTTTACATGAAAACTGATTTGAAAAGATTCATTGATTATCAAAATAATGTTGTATTACTTTTGTATCAATTGATACTTCTCAATCAACGACTTCTGCTCATTTAACCAGCAATCAGAGCTCTGATTGCTGGTTAAATGAGCAGCTGTTATGTCAATGAGCTCACCTCCATGTCCTCCTCCATCTGCAGCTGCCTGGCCAGTTCCTCATCACTGATCAGATCATCTGTGTCCTGAGTTGGCTGAGGAGTAGATGAGTTTTTACAAAGTCAGTTTGCTGTAAATTGATGATCTTTATGGTCATAAGGCATAAAAGCAATACATGAAAAAAATTAGAAGGTTTGAACAGAGGAAAATCACTCTTCAGCACTCACAGCCTTTCGTTTGGTGCTGGCTACCAGCTTCTTGTCTGAGCGCTGAACAGTCCCGCTGCCGAAGTAGTCGAGCACCGAGGTGGGGGTTTGTTTGGTCTGAGGAGGCGGGGCTGACTTAGGAGTGACGGGTGCAGGAGGAGACTTCACCCCAGTTTTCCCCTGCGCAGAGGAGGGTCTCACAGGAGACTTCACCTTCTCTTTGGCCCCCGGACGACCACTGTCTGCACCTGACTTTGTCTGTTTGGACGTGTTGTTCTGCTTGGTTTTGGAAACCTTCTTCAAAGACTGAAAGTTGTCACTGTCTGAGTCTACGAGCAAAAGAGAAAAATATCAAAAGAGGTCTAAAGTAAACAAACAGAATTGCGAGGACAGGAGCCCGAGCATGTGCAGTGATGTCTGACATAACAATAAACCATCACCTGTTTCAGAGACATAATGCACTGGATCGTTTTTGGGAGGCGGCGTGGCCTTGCTGGTCTTCTGTTTCCCTTTTGGAGATTTGTCTTTGGGGGATTTCTTTAACTTCACCACTGGCTCCTCCTCCTCTGAGTCTGGACAGAAAAACAAGGACATGTGACGAAGAAAAGACACAAGGAGGATGAAGAGCAACGTGTAAACATGTCAAGGCTCATGTAGCAGCACACAGTCATACATACCTGACACTATGACTGCATGTTTCTTGCGTTTTTTTTCACCATCCTTGCGTTTCTCCTCTGTTTTGGAGCTTCTGACCTGAGAAACATAAACCAATATTAACATTCATGAGCCATGAAACAGAGGAATCAATAGAATAGGAAAGACAAAGATAATGGTGCTGAAGTTAGCTTCACATTCAGGGAGTCAAGGGAGAAAGTTAAAGGGCACATAAATGACAACACTGAGCAACATTCAGTTTTTATCTACTTATTGTTGTGAAAGTGTGAAATCCTGGATAAAGTCTTTACACTGTTTTAAATCCTCTTTCAGATTTGCGAAAACACTTCAAACCAGGTCTAGATTAAAACCTACTCTTCGCAGGTTTGTCAAATCTGGACTTATTTTACAAGAATTTCACTGCTTTTATTCACATCCAAACCACATCAGACCAGGTCTAGATGTAAACCCCCTACGCTTAGACTTGCCAAATGTGGACTAGATTATTCCAGACAAGCTAACGACTCTATACAACACATTTTCAGATTTGTGAAACATATTCAACTTTAGAAAACACAAAAAGCAAGGCTCTACTGCATTTTTTAAACGCAAACCACACTGGTTGGACCATGTCTAGACCAAAAACCATTAAACTTGTCAAATCTGGACTAGAGTAAGAGGGAGAGAGTAAAGATTTTTTAAAAGTCAACATGATTTCCTTGCCTTGGTGGTCTCTTTCTTTTTCTGTTTCACCTCCTCCTCCTCTGAAGACAGAGACTTCTTCTTCTTCTTCTCCTCTGCTTTCAGGTTTCCATTCGGGGCTGGTTTCTGCACCACATGCTTCGCTGCAGTCGGTGCAAAGAACCGCCTGATGTCCTGTTGGCACACAGACATGTTTGATGAGTTCACCATGAAATCAAACACACAGGCGAACAACATCCACACTTTTACACTCTTGAGGATTTCATTTTCTGACCTGGGTTGTGCAAAAAACGTGCATTATTTCGATTTAATGAACAAAACAGCAGGTAAAATATCAACTGTTACACGAGTAAAGATAATCATAGTGTGATGATTAACTTTCATTAACAGGCTGAAGTTTATCCTCTTTAGCTGCAGCTAACAAGGCGCAGGTTTAACGACACAGCAGCGTCGTTTTCACTTTGTTAAACCACTTTCTTTAGACGTACACCTCGCATGTATTTTAAAATCTGCAACGTACCATTATGACGACGTTTTCTCGCGGTTTTTAATTCAGGTTATCTGTCAGGAAAGCAACTAAATCTTTCAGCCGCTTGGCGCGAACTGAAGCTCTGCGGTCGCCTGGAGATGACGAACGACCGGGAGATGGAGATGGTGTGCGTCACATGCGTCACTCTGCGTGTTTTGTTTTCAAAATAAAAAAATAAAGTACAATGAAATGAAATTAATTAAGACATCTTATATTCAATAAAAATAAAAATAAAATAAAAATAAACATAGTTATTCTATATGTTTATTTTTAATACAAAATAAATAAAAACAATAATATTATTCTTTGTCAGTGAATGCCACACTGAAACCCACTATTCCTGAAAATATTACCGAGGAGTTGATAAAATGCTATGAGATCAGATTTTAAGGGGAAAAAAGAGAGACGAGATCAAGTTAGGACAAGATCTTGGTCTCTTCAATTTTATATTAATACCATGAATACATTTAGATTAAACGGATTAGAGAATTTCTGGGGAAAAGATCTCTCACTACATATTTATTTGGTCACACCGGTGGCTGTTTTTTTCTGTGATGAAAAGTCGTTTATCTGTAGACAAAAACAAACTTGACTTTTACAAAACAATTGGTAAATAAAAATAAATGGCATTACTTTGATTTCCAGAATTTCTTTTGTGTACTTGTCACATTAATACAATATTTTTAATGCAATTCATACTGGTTTTCAAGGAGCTGTAATCCCAGAGACTGGTGTTAGTCTGTTCTGTACACACTTTCATTGAGGATATAGATATTTGGAATTAACTGCACCATCGACTTGTTGCGAATGAAAAACAGCAGCAAGAAAAAAAGCAGAAAAAAAAAGTATTTCATAATTTCACAGCTAGATTATAATTTTCCTGTTTATTTACATGATCAACAGTTTCTTGAGGTCAGATACACTACAGGTTTGAATATTACCCTGAGGTAAACATCACAGTGACACTAAATTTTTGCCTGTAGATTAAATTTCCTTTGTTCAAACTTTCATTACAATTTTGTATTACTAGGTTCGCTTTGATGTTAAACTAATTTCTCAAGTGCTTTTCATTAAAACTGAGCAAATCAAATAAAGGAGACAAACAAGCCAGGGATTAAATGGAAAAGTTGGTAATTTTTTATTGGTCATAGGAGAACATTTATTCGGCATCTGGCTCCACCACAGTGGTTTTCTCGCTGACGTAGATGCCGTCCAGGAACTTCCTGATGTCCTTCTTTCTGACCGTGGTGGCCTGTTGGATCAAGGCCGCTGAAAGAAAACAGATGAACAGAGTCTGAGTGGAGAAAAACAAATTTACTGAGGTCTGGCAGCCTCAAGGAAGATATTTAGTTTAACAAGATTAAACAACTTATTATAGATTTTAGATGCATGCTGTGGACAGAGCTGAACTACAACAATGAAAGCATCTGACAAACACCACACAGGGCTGGGCAATAGTTTAGTATCTGTAATCAGACTCTCAATACATACATATTGTGGTGAGATCATGTAACAATTAAAAACTTACTTTTGAAGCGTTTCACTGTGATAAGAAATTAAAACTTAAATGCTGTGGATTTTCTTTGCCTACAGCTGCCATGTGATTTAACAGATGCCACTAAACTCTCAGAGCCAGATGCCAAAATCTGGAAGCGATATTCTTCGTATCTAATCGTTTATCTTTGAGATTAGGATTGTTGGTTGGATCAAAAATAAATAAATTCAACATTTTTGGCTCTGGAAAATTATAAAAAAAAATTCACCAATCATATCACCCAGTCCTAACACCAATTTCAAGCAATCAAGCAGAGCCACAATGCTTTCTATAAAAACTTGAGATTGCAGACATCTCTGGAGCAGAATTAAAGAAAAGATGAAACATGCCTTTACAAAAGACAGACAGCATAAAGAGCATGCAAAGACAAAGAAAACAGAGGAGGGCTCCCCCCCCCCCCCCGTAGGTCACAGGGGAGGCAGCTTCGACGGCGTCCTCTAACCTCTACGAGTGCAGATGTAATGTTTACTGATCCGGCTCCACTACTGTTCCCTTCTCAGACACGTAAATACCGTCCAAGAACTTTCTGATATCCTTATTTTTGACTGTGGTGGCCTGCTGGATCAGAGCAGCTGGAACAGAGAGAAGGTGAAGGGGTCACATCACACAGGGATCACAATAATTACAGAGGAAGGTGGAGGGGAGAGATGGAGGAGGAAACATCTTTGTTGTTTAGGCTCTGAAATCCAGTTTGTTTATTCTCAACTTGTATATATGAGGAAATAAAAATATCTATTGCTTTTGTTTATTTCATGGTGTCAGAAAATACTTTACAGCAATATTTTTGCATCTTTTGGAAAACAGTTTGCAATCTCACATGGATGAAGGCAGAAACGTGAATACCAGCATGGTGAGTGAATGCGAGACAGAACCAGGTCGCTCCGAACAGAAAGACCAGCCGAGACAAATCGAGGAGCTCATTTCAAAACGAGGAGCTACCTCTGTAGCATGGACCTGGTTTAGTTACAAAAGTCTGACAGACCAGAATACTGCAAATTATGCTGCACACTGGTCCCAACAACAGACTCAAACACCACCAGGCATGTTTTGTTTTCTTGTTATTCTTCATATATTTTTGTTGTGAGTCTTATATTGCTGCTACAGTTTAAAGTACAATGTTAACTTTTCCTGTAATCATTTGTTTCTGAAAAGTGATTTTATATTTTTACATTGTTAATAAAACATTTGACAGAAGTTCTAAATAAAAGAAAAATTATCACATAAATCAGCACCATTTAGTTTTGAGTATTTTCAAAATGTAAATGTGGTCATTATAAGTAAACCTATTAATTTACAGAAAATGAACTATAACATGATATATATTCTGATCAGGATATGAGATGATTTATATCGGAGTATAAGATTTTGGTCGTATCGCACAGCCCTATCGTACGCTGTCGACTGCAGCGCCTGTAAAGCTGAGAAGTCAGGACTTCAACCGACAAGGCAACGGTTTCATTTCAAGTTAAACGTACTGGAGTAAAGAACCAACAACAAGAAAACATGTCACTGTCCTACAAACAGTTCTGTATTAACAGTGGACATGGAGGGAGAGAGGGTGGGTTCACTTCAAAACACTAACAGTTGACAGAGTGAAGGTGTTGGACTGAAATCTTGCTGACCAGGGACAAATAAAAACTGAACTGAGGCCTGAGTGATGGTGGTTTTTGTACAATATTTGGTGCTGGACATCGACATTACTGATGACTGAAGTCAGTAGTTCTCAATCGTTTATCTTTGCTTTTCCCTGGGAAATGTATATGTATGACCTTCTGACACAGGGGTCGTATGTTGATTCCTGACTTTATTATAAAAGTTTGGTGACCACTGATTTCAGGCATCTGTGTGGAGTGTGGAGTTGGCAGGATTAATTACTACACCACAGGACTGATGCGAGATATCGTGGAGGAGGTACCAGCCTCTGACAATCACATGCACCAACAAATTTCCTGTGATCTTCAGTTCATCATGTGCTTGATAAAATTTGTATTTTACACCAACACTGCCTGAGCTGAAATGATGACAGCTGCTGAAGAAGAAGTTGACAGACGTACTTGAGTTAGACACCAGCTCGACGTCGTTGCCCTCCAGCACCAGCTCGTCCTTCTGGGCAGCTGAGACTGAACACACCACACCTGAGAGAGAGGGACGCAGGAGAAAAGATTAGCACATGATCAAGTGATGCAATGGACTTATACAAGGTGAGAGCACTTCACTTTGAGGATCCACATTTAGCTCAAAGATGCCTCAAAATGCAGGTGCTGTACTTCAAGCTGCAAACCCTAAAATCTGAGCAAGTCACCACACAGAAACTACTCAGGAATTTTTATCAAAAGACAAGGAAAAATCAAATTCACTCACTTTAGTAACTTTGGTCAAATGTATTTAATGTAAGTTTCCTCACTGTGGGATGAATAAAGGATTATTCCATCTTTACAGGAATGTGTTCTGATCCCTTTTTGCTCTTATCATTTACTAATAGTAGTATTGTGACGCTGGTGCTTAATGTAGGTCAGATATGACAGGTAAACTGTGCACAAGAGACTGGTGTCTGTAGTACTTATTTAAGTGGAAGTTAGTGGTTGGGGGGGGGTTCAATGATGTGGCCGAATATAACAAGTCATTGGGTTTGGACTGTTAGAAATAAAATATCAAAAAAGATAACCTCGGACACTTTTCTTGCTTTACCGAAAAAAAATGTTGGAGTGATCCACAGTCTAATAAATGCTGAAATAAATTCTTAGTTGTAGCCTGACACCCCAAAGCTTAAATTTACTCCACCTCTTAGAATACATCTTCAAAAACTGGATCTTACAAGAAATGCTTTAATATTTTTGTTCTTGTCGAAACTGCATCATCACCGGGACTTTCAGACTCACCAGGCCTCATTCGGACGCGGCGGATGTACTTCTCTCCCAAGAAGTTCCTGATCTCCACCAGAGTGCCGGCCTCCTGGATGACGACGTTAATGGGGAAATGGGCGTACACAGAGCGCATTTTGTATCTGAAACCCTGCAGTCGAAGAATGAAAGAGAGAGAGGGAGCCACTTAGCCGGACCGTAATGGCAAACAAAACAAATTCTTCTCCAACAATGGCCAGCGTCGTGACTTTAGGAAAGATTATACCAGTTTAACAGTGATCACAGCCAATAACTCAAGACATGATAATGAAATCTCACCAGAGTGACGCCCTTGATCATGTTCTGGACGTGGCTGCAGATGGTGCGGACTGTGGCCAGCTCCTTCCTGTTTCCCCACCATTTATCCACACGAAGCTGAGGAGGAGGAGAGCGACACGCATTACTGTCACCGCACTGGACCAACGCTGATAGAAGCATTACATGAGACCAAACGCTTCATGACAGTGGCACACAAATCACTGCTTTGTGTATCAATCTGATTATCTTCCCTTTTTTTTTTACATAGGTTATTGTGGTAATGATTTAAACCATAACTGCCCAGCTGTGCTAGAGTCAAACATTGCAGAAGTCAGACATTGCAGAACGGAAATTAGCTACATTATTCATTTGAAGTTGTGTCTCTGGACTCCTAGCAAATGTAAATCCAATATTAAATCTTTTATAACTCTGCTTTTGGGCCCTACTAACTCCTGATGTACATATCTGGCTTTTAGCTGCTAAATGCTCCACTGTCTTCATCAGCTCATTAACAAAACAGAGCAGTGACAGTCAGCCAAACAGTAAATTTATGAGCCAGAAAACTAAACAATGAGCTGAAACTCACTGTAAAATCAAAGAGAGCTGCAGATTCAGTTGTTAATAAGTGTAGGTTGATCCCCGTCACACTCATCTAAATTGCAGTTTTTCTAAGTGCTCTTCATTTGACAATGCATGATAATCCTCCTAAATTTGCTCATCCTTACCTTCTTCTGTTTCTTGCCCAGCAGGCTGAGCTCCAGGTTGATGTGGTTGAACTCTCTGGTGAGTTTGCCACGGGGCCCCTTGACAATCACTGTCCGGCCCTTCAACCTCACCTCGACTGCACAGAACAGGAATAAAATGAGGCAAAAAGAGAAAGAACAGACACAAGGGGTGAGATGCCAGTAAGCACACAAAATACATTCAGTAGCATCCTGGTAGTCTGACCAGTTTCTTACCATTGTCGGGGATGTCGACAGTCTGACTGCTGAGAATGGTCTTCATTCTGTGAAGAGACAAACGTGTTTAATGCCCTGAAGCCTGACCACACGCCTTATATATAACAACTGTGTTAGCTTAAACTGTAGTTTTTAAGGTCAGGTTAAAGCGTGTAAAGTTATGGATGTCTGGCATGGCATGCTGCACAACTAACAGTCAGAATATAAAGTGTAGTCTCGTGTTGACACAGGTTTCTAATTGAAACGTGTACAGTGTCAAACTGAATACAGCCACACTACGGTATCTCAACTAGCGCTAATGCTAACGTGGAGCTAATTCAGGCAGTCAGACCGGTGTTTCACATGTGTATTACTCCGATGTTAAATTTCACCAACATGTTAGTGGCCGTAAGTACCAAGCGGAGCCATACGAAGGTTAATCTTCACTAAATAATACTGTTCAACCCGCTGCGGCCCTCAGCAGCGTCAGGCCTGAGAACAGGCAACGAGAAAAAACATCTAATTTATCTCCTCACAAAACCTAAATTAAAGTCAAAATACAGCCTGTAATGTGAAATAAAAAGCTTTCCGCGTCTGACGCTTTAAAATTAAGACAAAACCATGTTTAATTGACACAGATGGAGTTAGATGAAACCCCAGGTACAGTTTTTCAGCTATCCTCACCTCGCCGGTAGCAGAGGAAAGGAGGAAGGAAGGACGTCACGACGCTGTTGTAGAGCGCGTACGTGCCGTCATCAGGCATTACGAGACGATCTGACTGAGGATAACAGTAACATCTGGGTCAAGATCGATAATACTCATGACAGAAGTGTAGCAAAAATAATTTTAGCTGTAAAACTATGAGCAAAGACGAGCTAAACATAGAGAAGTATTTTTTTAATCTCTTTTTATTTATTCACATCTTCCGTTAAGCTCTGCTGTGTTCAGGTCACATCGGAAAAACCGTAAGCTGTGTGGGAAAATCGTTCATGTCAGTCTCGGCTAAATAAAAAAACAGTTACACACTACTTTAATACCTAAAGACAGCTAATTTGGTGTATTTAGCTAGTGTTGGAATCATCAGTGAAGCCCTCAGGAAGACAGACTGATCCCAGTAGAAATACAACAATAGTTATTATTTTGAATATCTATATTGGTGTGACAATAATAATATAATAATAATTCATGGACTGTAGATAATAAAATCTTTATATGCAGTCTATGGTTACATCCTAGCACGTGAAAGAGGTTTTCGTATTTTCCCACTCTGTCCGTGTAACGTCAATGCAGCACCAGACCAAAGCAGTCGTTCGTCGAGTTTGTTGCCAATGACAGTCGCCTGCTAACTAAAGTCATGGCGTTGCTCAAACAAAGTTGTTGTGTTGCTGGTCGTTTCTCCACAAACTATCTGTGGCTGAATCCCAGATGTTTCCCACATGTGAGTATTTCCACTCGGATATTGTTCAGCCAGCAGCTAGCTAGCTAATCTGTTGACGGGTACCGTCCGCGGTGAAGCCTGTGTCACGGGCCTGGAGGTAGCAGCCTGTAGTGTGGAGTATGTTTTGTAACTCAGCTTTAGTGTCTTCAAGGCTGTTATTAACCAGATAGGTAGTCGACAACAGCATGACAGTGTGTGATTGTGTGAAAAGACCCAATAAAGCAGAGGTACGTGAACTAACCACCATGGGGTCCTGCCTCTCTAGGTTTATACCAGCAGTCTGACAACTGCGGCCAAATCCTCCCCGGACCGGACTGACAGAAGGAAGGAGCTTCTGGACGATGACGGGCCTGATCTGCAAGACTTTATTTCAGGGGATCTGTCGGAGAAAAGCAAGTGGGCAGAATACAAAGGCAACCTGAAGAGACAGAAGGGAGAGAGGTGAGATTTTCAGCTCCTGTGGGTTCAAGAAAAATGTCTCTGAGTGTGGTATCAGAAGGGTTCAAAGACCAGATCAGACAAAATCTTATCACCCAGACTCTGTGGAGCTGAGTTAACACAAAGTTTAAGTGTCCTTGAAATCATGCCTTTAGGAGAAATTGTTTGAGGTGGCATGCTACACAGATCCTCACTGAATTATTTATTTAGTTGGTTTATTTGACAGGGACCCTGCATATTAATAAATGTTGCTGTAAATGTTGTCTGAGAAGATTTTTCATCTGGACAGATGTTACATAGTCAAGCTAAAAAACTTAATGTGATGGTATATAAACATGTAGAACAATAATAAAAAAGAAGAAACTATTAATATTAGCTTAAAAAACAGGGCTAAATATAACAACATTGTGCTGCATTATCAGACATTAAATCAAACATGTAGAGCAGAGGCACAGACATAAAAAGCACACAGTTCCTACAATGCTATTCATTCATATGCATACATGTAGATTGTGTGTGTGTATGTACACTAGAGATGGTTTGTCTTACATTATTTATACCAGATTTATGGTTTGTAAAGTAAAATTAAGTGAAACATAAAATAAGTACATTTTGTACATGTGTATTAGGATGATGCAGTCTAATGTAAGTTGTGTATTTGATCTGCACTACACAACTTACAGTTTTACTGCTGTATCAGGCATACTGCGTCTGCAGCATGATTGTTATTATTTAACTTACTCAGTAGGATTGTTTTATGACAGCATGGATACAACATTTTTAAATCAGTGTAGGTGACACCCCCTTCTAGCTATTCTACCTTTTAATGTTTTTCTCAGTTGAATTCCCACAAAAGTTACTCTGTCACATTACACAGTGACATATACTGTGACATGTAGTGACCGGCTCTGCTGTTGTGTCACGTCAGGCTACGGCTCCCTCCGTGGCTCAAGACAGAAATCCCCATCGGAAAGAACTACAACAGGCTGAAGAACACGCTGAGAGACCTCAACCTGCACACAGTAAGTTTCATGTCTGCAAGTACATAGAAGTGCATAAAAAGTCTTGAATTTAATTAGGTGATGACTGCAACCGTGACTGAAACCCTGGGTCCAAAAATCTTGTGTCAGTTCTCATGTGTTACCTGTGTCTCTGTCTGTTTTCTCAGGTGTGTGAGGAGGCCAGGTGTCCAAACATTGGGGAGTGCTGGGGAGGAGGAGAGTATGCCACGGCTACAGCCACCATCATGGTCAGTCTCCTGGCACACTATGACAAAGAGGCACTTTGAGTTCCTTAACTACACATCTAGTACACATGCACCTGTCTGTAGCAGCAGCCCTGTGACGTACTGTACACATGGCTGAGGCTTCCCCCTCTCTCTCTGTATATAGTTGATGGGAGACACATGTACCCGCGGATGCAGGTTCTGCTCAGTAAAGACAGGCCCGTCGGCCCCCGCCTCTGGACCCAGACGAGCCCTACAATACAGCCAAGGCCATCGCTGCCTGGGGGCTGGACTACGTGGTTCTCACCTCAGTCGACAGAGATGGTAACAGCCTCCTACTTCAGTGTATTTCACTAACTATTCCTGCTGCAGGTAGCAATAACACTTTCATTTTTACAAGACAAAAGGAAGCACTGGAAGCTGGAAGATAATCTGGTTTCAAATTAGTTTCTTGGCTACAATATCTTTATCAGGATGAAATCTGAGGTCGGTTCTGGTATCTTTAGATAGGGTTGGTTAGTCACACGACTTCTAAATCAGTAAAAATACATTACAGTTACATTTTCTAAAATATTACGATGGATTTAAAATGTTTACTAAAAGTAGAGCGTCCACAAATTCAAAATAAAGGCAATCATAACTTGTTCTAATGAAACTATTTCCCTTTTTGTTCAGATATTGCTGATGGAGGCGCGGAGCACTTTGCCAAGACTGTTTCTAACCTGAAGGAAAGGTAAAGTCTCCCATCTCTTTTGGATTTATGGAGTGTTTTTGTCTCTTAACATCTGTGCAAAAATTTAAAAAAAATACACACCTTTGTCATCTTCATCCAGAAAACCTCAGATCCTGGTTGAGTGTCTGACTCCAGATTTCCGTGGTGACCTGGCAGCAGTGGAGAAGATCGCCCTGTCAGGGTTAGATGTTTACGCACACAATGTGGAAACAGTGCGTGAGCTTCAAAGGTATTTAAACTGAACATTTTGCTTCTCTAGTTCCTGTGTTTTCATAAAATGATAAATACTCAAAGCTTCAATGCCTTAAGTCGTTGGGTCCACATGCTATAAAATAAAGTTTATATTTTCAAGACAGTCTTCAAATAAAAAGTTGAACTGTTGGTTGCAGCTCTGCCACAAGAGGGAGGTCAGTTACAGGGAAAGAAAACATTAATACACATAATGACCAGCAGGTGGTGCATAAGAGCCATTTCCCTGCTGTTAGTTAAACTGCAGAATTGAAAACACAGTCAAAATGCACCAGAGATATTTTCCTTAATTGTCCACGGTAATTTTGGTCTGTAATTTCAGCGTAGGGTTATACAGCAAATTTACCTCTTGAAGTATTTATTTCAAATGCTCAGGATGTCTTTCTGTCCCACCTGTTTTCCAGGCATGTACGTGACCCCAGGGCGAACTTTGACCAGTCTCTGAGCGTCCTGAAACACGCTAAAAAAGTCAACCCCACTGTTCTCACCAAGACCTCCATCATGCTGGGACTGGGGGAGACTGACCAACAGATACTCGACACCTTGACCGGTGTGTACGCTCACTAGTCACACATAAAAACACTGTGATGTAAACTACAACAGTTTCCTGATCACACTGTTGCTGTTGCAGAGCTGCGAGAGGCAGGAGTGGACTGTCTAACACTCGGGCAGTACATGCAGCCCACTAAACGCCACCTAAAGGTAGGCACTTTATACTCTGCATGAGATTCCCGATGTACTACGGCAGCAGAGAACTGACAACGTGTGTTTTGGGTTTAGGTGGAAGAATACATCACTCCAGAGAGATTTGCCCACTGGGAGAAAGTTGGGAACGACATGGGCTTTGTTTACACGGCCAGCGGGCCACTGGTGCGCTCCTCCTACAAAGCAGGTAAGAAACACTATTGTTACCACCTTATTTAATATCCATCCACAAAGTCATTGTCTCCAGTTAAGGAGAAAAGAATATGTTTTCAATCTGCTTTCTTTCCTTTGTACAGGCGAGTTCTTCCTGAAGAATCTACTGAAGAAGAGAAAAGCAGAAGTCACTGTAGCAGAATGAAAACCAGCAGCTCCTACAGTCTGCCCTGCATATCGCTCTCACCTCGTCCCCACCTTTAACTATACACATTCACAGCTACAAGACCAGTTTTACTCCTGCAGCACTGTTATGAGCCATAGCACAAGAAACATGTTTATCATAATGAGTATTAAGAAGCTGTGCAGTTTAAAAAAAAGAAGGCGGGTGGCTTTAAATAAGGGCAACAGAAGTGACGTTAAGTACAGGGACCATTCTTTTACTTCTGCTACTTTTCAGTGCACCTGTCCTTTACCTGTGACGACCTAGAGGTCTACATTTTCGCGAGAGGAGATCAAAGAGAACAAAGGGCAGAGAGAGGCCTGCAGATACGTAGATAAACCAGCATGCAGAGAAAATACAGCCTGGTGTGAGTAGTTGTAATTTCTAATCTCTGCACCTCAGGGGCCCCCTAGGTCACATCCCCAATCACCTCCCTCCCCTAAGGGGCTTCTGGATTTCAGGTAAAGAGGCACTGACCTTTGACAGCGAGCTCTGTTTATGAGCGCTTTGATGTCTGCAGTTTCAGGACTGATGGTTTAATGAAGCAAGAGGGTATTTGGTTTTGGTCTGAGGGTTCTTGCAGCAACTCAGAAGTAAAATTATATAATAACAGATATATGTCTGCAAGGACTACTTTATTACATTACAGAAAGATGTATCTTTATGCCGCACACTGACCGTTTAGACAAAACGAATCTTTAAAATGCACATTTATATTTAAATAATTAAAACCTCTCAGTTCAAATTTGCTGGTTTGTGTTTTTTTCCTCTACATCAGTGTAGAATAAACAACAGGCTCAAATTAAGGACACACATCACGTTTTATTGCATTGGCCCTTTAGGTAAACAGTCACTAATACAGAGGACACGTTCTGATCAACATACAGTTAAGATGATTTATAAAAATATTTTTAAAAATAGTATAAAATTTTGCAATTCTGCAACAATACATGATTATATAGTAAATACTGTAAGAAACTAGACTCACTCTAATAGTGTTCCTTTGAAACTACAACAGACCGTGCAGATGTAACTGCTTCTAAAATGTTTGGCTGATAAATGCTGTTAAACATGAGATGTATAAAATTAAGTGTTTCTATGTCTGGAATGATTCATTACTGAATTTCTTCCACACAATTTTTGGACTGAAGGCTCAACAAACCTCTTCCTCTTTACCAACCCACTGTAGGATCAATGGGAGTGTACCGACAACAGAGAAGTGAATAACGTTTCACCAGCAATAAAAAGGTTGAATGAGGAATGTGTGTGTGTGTGTGTGTAGGTGAGTTTTAGACTTTGGCTTTCTTGGTGGGAGGTTCCGTGGCAGTGATGCGAGGACAGACAGCTGCTGGGGTGTAGGGGATTCTTGTTGCCGTCACCTTCTTACCGATGGTCTCGATCTGTGGAGAGAAAAAGCAGCTGACTTTTCTCCCTCATTTCCAACTGTCACATGTTCATTTCATTTTCTACGAGAAGTGTGTGTGTGCGTGTGTGTGTGAGATGTGGTTTCTGTCTGCTCACCTGGAAGCCGATGTTCTGGAGGTGAGGGTGGAGGTGATCCAGCACTCTACGACCATCAAATATAAAGGCTGGCTTCAGCATCTTCTTATAGATCTTCTCATAGTCCAGTTCCTATGGTGGAATTAGGGGGCTACAAGTTTAAAATTCATGCTCATAGATTCCCTTAAGATGAAGCAGTCTTATGAGATGTAGGAAAAAGTGTTAATCTAACCTTAAACATGTCCCATTCAGTGCAGATGACCAGTGCATGTGCACTTTGGCAAGCCTCATAAGGGTCTGAAGTGACAGTCACCAGCTCCGACACTAAGAAAATATCCAAAATAAATGACTGAAATGTTTCAATTCTGATCATCAAACCACTTAGTTTCTACTTAATTCACCACTGACCAGTTATAAGCCAGGTGTGTGATTTTACATTTTTATAAGGGCAGTTGTTATTTATTAGGAAAAACTTGCAAATTCAAAACACAAGGTTTTGCAAGGTTTCCAGAGCTGTGTTTGAACCTTGGTTTAATACACATACACATACACACACACACACACACACACACACCTCTTTCTGGGTTGTCCTCAGAGATGCTGGGCTGGGAGAGGTCATGAATGATTTGTTCTTTGAGAACTTTGGGGTCGTAGATGAACAGCTTGGCTCCCTCATCCATCAGATACTTGGAGATGTAGATACTGGACGACTCCCTGGAGTTGCGACACAGACACATTCTCTAGTAAGGTAAATGTCAAACCTGACCAGGGCCATAGTTCATCGTAGTATACTGGCAGGTGTTCATGCAGAGTAAAGGGTGCTCAGCGGTGACTCTGCAGGTTTTGTATGCACAAGGGTTGACAGGGCTCTAGAGGCTTTTCATATAAACAATGCCAGGTTTATGATTAAACTGACAAAGCTGTTAGGAATGAAAACCAAACAACTGGGAGGTAAGAAGAAAATATAAAACACAAATAACATGAAAAGAGACTTACCTTGTGTCACCTGTGTCTTTTTTGAAGGAGAAGCCAAGCAGAGCAATCTTTTTACCAGTAACAGTGTTGAAGAGACAGTCAATTATCCTGCAGGCAAACCGCCGCCTCTGGTACTCATTCATGTCTATCACCTGACAAAAACGCAGACAGACATTGAGAATAAGGTCAATACAGAGAGAAAACACCTCCAGGAAAGTACAAAATTATGTGCCATGCTGTGTTGTTCTCACCTGCTGCCAGTATGAGGCGACCTCAGGCAGGTTGAGGGCCTCGCACAGATACACCAGATTCAACACGTCCTTCTGGAAACAGCTTCCACCAAAACCTGGCCAGAGTTGTTACAGAGGCAGAGAGATGAAAGGCAAACCTGTATGTCTGTACACAGACGTTCACCTTTAAACATCTGACGGCCACGTCTCTTACCTACGCTGGCTTTGAGAAACTTGCTGCCTATTCTCTGGTCCATGCCGATTGCCTTGGCGACCTCTTCCACGTCGGCTCCGGTGGCCTCGCACAGAGCACTGATGCTGTTGATGCTGCTGATTCGCTGTGCTAGGAATGCATTGGCTGCCTGCACACACACAGACACAAAATTCAGGAGTCCACTCAATGGAACTGTCATTTATAGCTGCAATGATTAGGCAAGTAACTTTCCAAAAGTCATTAGTTATAATGTGGGAATCTTACACTTCCTTTTGTCAGAGAAAAACAGAGTGGCAACAATAAGTCAACTAGAAAAAAATTTCCTTGGAGAAAATACAGTGTGAATAATAAGAGCTGAAGGAATTGCTGAAGCAATGCTGAAAGCGATGGAGAAACAGCTAAATGCAGAAGCAGAATGTGGAAGCTAAAAGTTTAACATAATAGCTGAAGCACTTTTTTTTGCAGAAAAGATGAATATTTTGATAGTTGAAAGGATGCAGAAGTAGTTAGTCACCAAAAAACTTACAGAAGAAGGACCAGAAGAAAAAGATTGTGGAAGAAGTGGAAGAACAATAGCGTGAATGCTCATTCACATTAGTTCAACTTTTCTAAAAACTTCACTAAAATGTGTCCCAATCAACTCCAGTGGCCTGAAACAACTTCTATGGTAACACATTTTGATTGCCAATATTTTAAAAAGTAGAAACAGCAGGAAAAAAGTTTTATTCAAGCTGAAATGTCCCGAAAAAGTTGAACATTTTGATAGTTGAATGGTTTCTGTAGCAGAAAGTATACAGGAGTATTTAGCGACAGAAAACTAGTTACCAATTGATATTTTTCAATAGCAAACATTTGATGGGTTTCCAAATTTCCAAATGTGAGAATTTGCTGCTTTTCTTGGTCTTACATTATGGAAAATTTAATATTTAGAAGATGTGACCTTGTGCTCTGGGACACTGTAACAGGATTTTTAAATTATTGTTTTATAAACCAAACAATTAGTTGATTAACCGAGAAAATAATTGTTAGTTGCAGTCGCAGTCATATGTGGTAGAAAGCTGAATATCTTTGGGTTTACAGATGTATAGCAGGATAAAATAAGTGATTTAAATGTGTCATCATGGGCCATTTTTCAATAAAACTAACTTTTCATTGACAAAATTAATAATAAAAGACAATAATCAGCAAATTAGCAGATTATGAAAATAAACGTTACACTCACCAGTTTGGACAGCTCGGACGACCATGTGTTGGTGGTGATGATTCGTGCTTTGGGAACCCAGTGCTCATAGACGGCACATAGCGCTCTGATTGCCCTTTGGCCTTCGGCTGTTTCATCGCCACCAATCAGGACGCGGTCCGGTTCCTTCAGATCTCGCACCGCTGTTCCCTCTGCAAGGAATTCTGGGTTGGACAGCACCTAAAGCAGTGACACGATTTTAGAAACCTGCAACAACAGATCTGAGAGAGTTTTGTACTTCTGATAATACACACTTGTAGGTTAAGGCTGGGTTTGGTGTTGGCATCAAATATCCGTCGAATGCTCTCAGCAGCTCGAACTGGGACTGTGCTCTTCTCTGTGACAATCTTGTAGCCGTCAGAAACCTCCACAATCCGCCGTGCACACGCCTCGATGAACTTAAGGTCAGCCGCACGACCCTTTCCCATCCCATAGGTCTTTGTCGGGGTGTTAACCTGTGGGGCAGGTGCAACCATGCTGCGTTAGAAATGTCAGATTTGATTTCTTTAGCTGTTCAAACAGCAGAAACAGTGTTGGTGTGTGTTGTCAGGGGGAACCGATGGACTCACAGAGATAAAGACGAGGTCAGCTTCCCTGATGGCTGAGTCTATGTCTGTGGAGAAAAACAAATTCCTTCCTCTGCATGATTCAACCACCTCTTTCAGACCCGGCTGCAGTGGGAGGAAGTGGGAAGAAAACGAGTCAGGGAGGGTGTGTCAGTGAACGTGCAGGGAAAAAAAAATGGCACAAATGTTTAGAAATGTAATACGAGTTCACAATGACTGGTCATTAACTGGCCTTTACGCCTGTCATGATGACGTAATACCTTCGTGGTTGTGCTTGACGCAGAGAAGTTACGACACAGCCTGGAACTAATTAATGTTTCGTTATAGTCCGTGATGGAGCAATATTGTACAAAAACAATGCTTTGCTTAGCAACAGCTACTACTTCAACAGTGTTATTAAGTTCGACTAATGAAATGATAACTCTCTCAAGATATATGGATCTCAAAAGGTGAGATAAGAATGTAGGGGAAAACACACAAGGCGTATCAGTGCTCCTGACAAAATGTGACCCAGTCCTTGTTAAAGTTTTACCAGAAATCACATATTTAATGATCGGGTTTTTTTTTTTTGATAATAACATTTAAATCCTACCTCATAGATGGGTAGAGTGTCTGAATTCCAGGCTTTGATGCGGGACTCATTGACATCCACAACAGTCACTGTGATCTCTGGACACATCTGGGCGATCACACTGCATGTTGGGCCTCCTACATATCCAGCACCAATGCAACAGATCCTTTTTATCTGAAACATCTGGAAATGTAAAGACAGGATAAAGAAACTTTACACATTAGAAACAGGATACATTTTTAATTCACTGAATTTTTCAGTTCTTTCTGAATATACTATACAACTATAACCAATTAACCCTATTATTCTTGACCTAATCTGTTTTTTTTTTTAATTAAGTAAAAGATAGTAAAAAGGCCCAGGTGACCTCCTCAGGTTAGTTCTTGTGTCCAGAAACCAAAGACATCCAATTTATTTTATATTTGCTTAAAATGACACAAATGATAAACCCTAAGTACCAAAATAGATGAACTGTTTGTTGACTGTCTAATCGTTTAATTGACTATTAACAATGTAAGCTCCATGAGCTCCATCAGTAATCTAATCTAAATATTGTGTTCTCAGTAGTTCTGTTCAAATCAGATAATATGGTTCACAAATTCACTAACTGTGAAAACCACTTTTACACTCCTGTGCTACATTATACAAAGCATCTCCATTCATCCAGCTTATACACTTACTTGCCAGTTTATTGGGGACACCTAATTAAAACTAATGCAGCCTTAAACAACAGTCCAACAATAAATCTCTGCTTCATGAAGGTTATGCTATTCAATTTGTGATTACATTGTGACTTGATTCAACTTTATGATAATTTTGGAGGCTATAGTTTGTGGTAGTCTACCTTCAATTTAACAGCAGCCTTTGAAATGATCAAGTTGAATCAACACCTCTCTAAAACAATTTCACCACAAACTGAACATTAGAAACTTCATGAAGGTTTATGTTTATGAATGTCTCAACTTTATGATTTTAGCCACCATAATGCTGATTTAATGCAACATTTTAGTTTCGTCCTGTTCAGATGCCACAGAGTTAAGTTACCAGTCGTACCGTTACAGCCTGGTAGGAAATAAAGAGCCTTTCACTGCAGCTCAGCCACGTCTAGCACAGATGAAAAACGACCTTTTATCCCACATACCTTTCAGCTAATTCACGTTAGCTGTGCTACAGAGTGGATGTCACTGCTTGTAGAGTAACATTACACACGAACAAGAACATATTTAAGCTGGTTTGCCTCCTTTTTCTTAACGAGAAATTAGCGAACTCAATACAAGAAGCAAATGAATGGGCGTCTATGTTGAACTAGCTGTTCTAGCTAGCAAACCGTTAGCTAACGTTACATTACCTTTGCCAACTCGACAGTCAGTAACTCCAGGAAAACGCAGGTTGTGTTGCCTCCTCTCTTAGATGTGCCTTGTCGAGACAAACGTCGAGTCCGGAGCTGCTGTTCAGTAACACGTTACAAATGTATTTTACCCGGGATAGACTAGCTCTCGACTAACAAGAAACTCCTCTCACAACTTTTTAAAGCACCACCTCCACCTACACTGAAGCACCTCTGTTAGGAGGAGCAACCGCATTCTTTGTAACACTGAGGGACCGCAGGGGTACTTCCGCTGTGAGATTTTCAAAGTAAAAGCAAAAAATTCTGCCGAATGGGCTAGATACACTGTTCTGTTCAAAAGTGAATTCATAAGTTTATCTAAAGCCAGTATGAGCTGGATTTCCCCAAAAGTTATGTCTTTGTAGTATAAAAGGTAGTACTGTGTTTCCCTGTTGAGCTGCAGCGGAGAAATAACAACTGAAAGAGGACTTTTTGCACTAAAAGGATTTAACTTTGCATTAATTTCAGATAAACATTTATTGCAGATCTGTTGTATTAGAGTATTAGTTTTAGTAAGTTTGGGTGTGCCTTTAACTGGCAAGTGATTTCATTTTATCAGTATCAATTTTGCTGTAAAATCTGTTCAACATCACCCACACAGTTCTGCTGTAGGGCCTTTTTCATGGTTTGGACTAGGTCCCTATTAAAGGGGAAATCCTTATAATACAGTTTGCAAGGATATATATCTAAGACAACAGTGAGTTTCTAATTTTCCTTTTCAGAGGAGTGGAGGCTGCTGTAGTGGAGAATAATATGAATGCCTATTAATGGCATAGGGCTGTAATATTCAGTTGTCTGCATACGTCTTGGTACATTTCCACCAGAAAGAGTTTGTAGTGTCATGACTATGGATTTCAAAGAATATTCTGGAGAACTTGGGTGTGAACATGTCTCAGCTTTGAGGGAGAGTTTTTTATTGGATAATAGAGTAGGAGCAGACCTAACAACAGGCCATAAACAAATGCCTTAACAGCAGTCATTCATTGTAACAGTTAAAATTCATTCTGTTTAGGTTGTAAATTCAAAATGCTCTAAAATGGATGATAGGAAAAAAAAAAGCTGTGAAAATGACTAGAAATATAAAAAGGTGACATGAAGAGATGACCACAAATAATTCCACATATTAAATAAACAAATTAAATAGTATAGTAGTAATAGTTTAACATAATAAGCACTGAGTGTTAAACAGATCTGTTTCAAAAATGGTATAATAGTGTGGAACCACTTGTAAACTGAAGACAAAAATAAATTTTACATGGAGGTCAATGGCAGTTCCATAATAATAATTAGCAGAGAAATTAGTGGACTGATTATATAAAACTTTTACATCAATATTTTCTTATTGCTGCTTTGCATTCTGATGTATACTAAGGGTCAATATTTTATATCAACATGTCACCCTCTCACATTTACAAAACATTTCATCTCATTTCATTTCACCTAAAAACATACTTACATTACAAAACTGATAACTCAAAATGTAACACAGCACCCACAGATATTAAAGGGGTGTTATGTTACATTTCAAATGTTATTTCCGAAATGGTATAGTTTTATTAGGAGGGCTCCATGGTGGAGGTGGACTGTCTTGAGACAAAATCTCTTTTATTTGTCTTTCTTCTCTCCTTCTCCTCTGTTCTAGATCTTTTCTTGTCTGTGGGGAAAAAAAGAAAATAATAAGTATAAACATTTCCAGACACCACCACCATAAGCTCCTCTTTAAGCACTGGCAGATCTGAGAAAACTGTCAGCATTATGTAAGAAATCACCCTCACAGTGCAGGCTGGTGGTGAGCGTCTAGTGAAACCATCTGTCTCAAAAACAAATAAACAAGCAACAGTATCTCAGGTATCCCCAGTAATTCTACTTACCAGCCAGTTTTCATACACCTCTAAAGCCATTTTGTCTCTCTCCTCTTTCATGTATCGTTCCTCCTCTTCTTTACTTTTGATTTCTTTGCGCTTCGTTGTGGCTTTTTCATGGAGAACATCTTGCTTCTTTTCACACCTTAATCATGTCAGGAAAAAAAAAGTTTTAGGAGACGATTATGTTACTCCTCATGTTTAAATTATATGGATACAGTGATGACACACGATGAACACCCAGTTTTGGCTGCCATCTAGTGGTTGATAATTTTCACAACCAGAATAGAGTGTGATGGGACAGCACTGTTAAATGTGGCCAATGATCAATGCATGCAGCATTTAGACATGCAAAACTTCTATTTCGTGAATGCTGGGATGTTTACATTCAGAGATAATTAAAAATTAAAATGTTTAAATTATCGAGTAAAATAAAGTTCTACAATGTTTTTTTAAATGACTATGTCACTCTTGTCGCCAAATGACAATAATATCTATACTGCAGTTGCCCCTAATGGCACAGCAGCGGTCAGACTGGTTTGGCTGACTGGTTTTTACAATTAAAAAAATAAATAATAATAATTACAGACAGGTGCAACAGACACAGACTTTTCTATAAGTAGAGGTCATTGCAAGAGATATCTTGCTGTAAAAAGATTGACTATTTCATCACTCCTAAAATAAGATAAATACATAAATAATAAATAACAATATCGATGATTTACACTCACCAGTCAGAAAAAGCAGATCTGCTTTCTCTCTTTCTTTCTTCTTCCTTTTCTTGCTTTTTAAGCTTCAGTTTATTTTCAGCTTCTTTCTGTTTTCTGTACTTCTCTTTGAGTAGATGATCATGCTCTTCTTTCCATTTTTCAAACACCTGCAGTGATTATTAAATGACTAATTACAAACAGAAATGTTTATTATATCTTTCAGAATAATGCACAATAAATCGACTACACACCTGTTTGGCAGACTGCCTCTTTTCTTCTTTCTCTTCATTCGCTGTCTGCTCTTTTCTGATCATATCTTGCTTTTCTTTGGCTTTTGCTTTGAGAATTTCTGCTTTCCTTTCTTTCCAAGCCTCATATGATGCAACAGCATCTTGCTTTTTAACTTCTTCTTCCTGTTTGTTTTTAGAGAGATGGTGAAGAGTATGCCTCATAATCGAGATGGTACACTACTAATAGAGATGGTATGTTCTACTGTAATTACTGTCTACAAAACAAATTATTCACCTTTTTCTTTTTTTCTTTGAGCATTTCCTCTTTCTCCTTTAGTAGCATCTTCTGTCTTGACTTTTCCTTTTTCTTTTTAAGCCATTCCTGGTAAGAGTGGACAAGGATTTTAGTTGACTGAGAATGCAGCGCAAACCACACACATACACACATTTGTCTTGTCCAAGTGTCCAAAAAAACTGTTAACTGTGATTTCTGCCTCTCAGGACTTGCAAGACTGTTTTTTTATTCCCTTTATTTTTTATTTATTTTTTTTACATAAAGTGTTTTGGCCCTGGAATCAGACTCCATTCCTCTGTATCTGACACCTGAGAATGATGTTATAAAATCTGAGAATAATGCAATAAAATGGAAATGATAAATTTTGTGTTTAACAGTATCAAGTCCTTAGATGGCAGAAACCACAGTCTACTTGAAAATATGTACAGTATACTCTGTGTTTCCCATGCACCTGTACTGCAAAAGGCATAAGAGAGCTCTTTCAGACAGTGCCTAGGAGCACCACACAGAAAAATCATGGTCTAGATTTTCAACCTTAGCTAGGTGGACCCTTGCAGATGCTTTGCTCCACCATATTGTTTACATTCAGCATTCTACTAGAAAAGAAAACCCAGGCTCATTATTGCACTGACCTGATAGATGGCAGCTCTGAGCGAATCTGCTGCTTGTGGTTCAGACTCCTGCAGTGACACTTTACGGTCCAGAACTCTTAGAGTTCCCAGATACTTTGATTCCACTTTCCTGGAGCATGCACTCTGAGATCTCTGAGTGGTCTTTGAGTGAGAACTTGAAGTCCTATTTCAAATCAAATAAAATGATGGTCAGTCAAGTTATTATCGTATCCATGAAAATATCTGTATCCAGCTTAGACAGAATTACCCACCTGGTGTCAAATGACTTTTCCTGTGTGTGAGAGAGTTGAGCAACAGAATGATCTGAGTGATCTCCTGCGTCTTCCTGAAAGAAAACAATAAACAGATTTTATGAGACTATGAATAAAAACAATAAGAGGATTAACCATGAAGAATGTCTTACATGTAATTCTTCAAATGATGTAGAGTACTTTGTTCCCTGTTCTTTGCTGTCATCGGAAATAAAGTCATCTGAAAAAAAGACGATTAATGAGTTAAAAATACAATTTTAAAAAAGTAAGGTCACTGTGTTGAACATGCACAGTTAATACCTCTGGATCCAGAATCAATTGTGGACTTGGTGAAGAGCTGAGAGTCATGTTCACTCTTGTTTGAAAAGGATTCGCTGAGGCCAGTGTGGTCCCCCTCTGTCCACTACAATGACACAAACATGCTTTTATAAGAGAACCATTCTCTTTACCCTGAAATTTAATAAAGCAGATGAGACATACATGTGGACTGCTGCTCCTTACAGCAGTGTTGCTGGATGTGTCAGTGGAGAGGGGAATGGATGCAGAGGAAGTCTGGGGCCTGCTGAGATCCTGAGCTTCAGTTTCTTCAGGTGGCTTCTCTGCGGTGAGAGGGCTCAGTCCCAGAGTCCGTTGTCTTCGGTTTGGGTCTGGGTGGCTCCCTCTCGGCCAGACTATCTGAATAATAACAGTTTGTGGAAATATACATTTATAATCTGCAGTGATCGTGAGAAGTGTGGCTTGTAAAACAGTATACAGACCGGCTGAAGGCTCATGTCTGAGGTCTGATTCTGATGGATGTGGAGTCTGGGACCTTTCTTCAAGAGCAAGGTCGCCCTTCTCCTCAGGACCTGGAGTTTCCGCCACACTGCCATCAGATGGTAACGGCAAAGACATGTCCCGAAGAGTATCGTCTGAGGTTTGGTATGAGAGAGATTTACTCGAGCTCTCTCTTGCGATTTGGGGATCAACAGGACTCCACAGCCACTGTTTGTAAACTCTGTGTCATCTTCACCAACATGTGTGGAGTGCTGGGAGGAAAACGAATCATTGTGTTCACCGACGGAGG
Organism: Lates calcarifer; assembly: GCF_001640805.2. Classification (NCBI taxonomy): domain Eukaryota; kingdom Metazoa; phylum Chordata; class Actinopteri; family Centropomidae; genus Lates; species Lates calcarifer. The sequence goes on along the minus strand of NC_066837.1, from coordinate 14,921,827 downwards.
AGTCCGGTGGCTCGTTTTCACGTGACTCTGGTGCCACTGTGTCTTCTGAGGGAGAGCTGATTCTTTGGGATTTCAGGAATGAAACTTTCTTTTTCCTCTCATGTTTGCCTTCGTCGTCTGAAAGCTCAAAGTTGTTGATTTTGGCTTTATTCTTCTTGAATGCACCACTCTTCTTTGTTCTTGATTTGAGTTTATTCAAAAAATCTGTGAAAGAGAGAAATTTGGTAAATGACAAAACAGATGAGAAATATCAAAATTTCTGGCTTTTCTTTGTTATACATGAAAGAAAACTCAACATTTTTGGGTTGTAGACTGATGGTCAGGACAAAACAAGACGTGCGACGTTAAGTCGTCACCTTGAGCCCTGGGAAAATTTAACAGGCAGCTTTGACTATATTTTGACTGAGAGATGTGGTTGAAAACTACAGAAATATATGAGTAGTAAACTGACTGTGAGTTAAGATTTCTTAGTCAAATTGTTTCTTACTTTCCCCTCTAAAAATGCATCTATTTAAGTTGAGTGTGTCAAATATTATCTAAACCCTGACATCAGATAATAATACAGTAACAGTGCCTGCTTTAGGCATATGGTCTGTTCTGTTGATATTCTGCTGCTGTTCTTGTTGCCATCTGTCATTTTCCTCTGCAGAGCAGTTACATAAATCCTTCATCCTATTACCATTGGCAATGGAAGTATTGTGTAGACTAAATGCAATGTTCCACTATAAAAGCAGTGTTTTTTTGTCCCATGTACCCCCTCGGCCCCTTCAAATGAGCCCCAGTACCCCTTTCACTGACACTACTTGTCATTTTACAAATGTGTTCGACTGAATATATTTTGAGCTTGATGTTATCTAACACTGATATTTACATAAAGGTGGATACTGTGACAGTTAACCCTACCTCTAACCCTTTTCCACACAAGACTGGAACTGTCAATATTTAGGCTGCAATAAGTGGCCCATTTATCAACTAGTCTTAGCGACAGAAATTACTCTGCAGCTATTTTGATAACCAGTTGTTTCAGTCATTTCTTAAGCAAAAATCCCAAACATTTCCTTGTCCCAGCTACTCGAAGAGATTTGTTGCTTTGTCTTTTTCATTATTTTTTGAAATAATCAGTGATAAGTCCCTAATTAATTCTGCAGCATGGCAACGAATGAATATACAGCCAGAAATGTAAAGAAATATCTTCAGAGACAACAGATGGTCTGGCCTCCACTGAGCCCTGATCTCAACATCATGGAGTCAGTCTGGGATTACATGAAGAGACAGAAGAGCTGTGGCAAGTTCTCAGAGATGCTTGGAACAACCTACCAGCCAATTACCTTGAAATCCAGTGCGCAAATACAGATCACACCAAATACAGATTTGATGTAGTTTTTTTTTTTTTTTCAGTTCACTTAATTTAAAGTTGACTAGTCATGAAGGTATCCTTTACTTTTAGTGTCTAAAATGTTTCCAAAGTACTGTAAATACCCCCAAGGATACAAAGAATGGATTATAGCTGCTTAGAAGTAAGAGGCAACATCCCTCAACATCAGCTATCATTAGACACAGATAAAGTTGATATAAACAACAACAGCATGTAAACAAAGGCCAGTCTTCAGTCTTACCATCTTCATCCTCATTGAAGTCATCAGAGTAGGAGTAGCGGTCTGTTTTTGGTTTGCTTGCCCTGGCAGAGACAGCAGCCTGAAGTTCATCCTACGACGACATCATTTCAGGTTGACACAAAGCTTCATAAACAGGCTTCTGTTTGACTAATCCTCTCGCTTCACAATTTCTCTTTTAGTGGTGTATCCACACTGCATACAATAACGTTTTTATTTTACCTGAAATGTTGTTCTTTTCGATGTTTTCGGGCTTTTCGTGTAAGCCAGTGTCCTGAAGTCCTGGTTTGTCATCATGAAAGCTACGAAAACGTTCCTCTGGTTGCGTTTACTGACCTTAGCATGCTAGCTACTGTTCGTTAAATTCAATCTAACAAGCAGATAGCTGCTGCGCCTTCTGTGCTACCATTATGGCTAAATTACCATTGTGCAAAGTCTGACTGCCACATGTTTGTTGTTTGGTTCATTACATACCAGTACAGCTATATAAATAACAATATAAAGCACACTGATAGCTACAGTGAGCTAACGGACTTGTTGATGGTAACCCAGGGAAACCCGCTTCAACAGCGCACATGCGCAAACAAAACCAAAACAAGATGAACTGGCAAATTGATATTTTGGGGCTGCTGTTAAATTAGGGCACCACTTCCACATAAGGCAACATTTATGAACAGAAGCCTGTTTATGAAGCTTTGTGTCAGCCTGAAATGATTCATTTATGTGTACATCTCTTTAATTAATAGATGGAGCTAATTACTTTATATCCTGGGTAGCTTCTATATTTACCTCTACAAAGCAATAACGTCATATCTTCATAGCATTATATTTTAATTTAATATATATTTTTTTGTTGATAATGTTTTTGTATTATTAATTTGAACCTGCAGTAGTTATCAAATAAATGTAGTGGAGTTAAGTACAAGATATCCCTCTGAATTGTGTAGTGAAGAAAATGGAAACACTAAAATATGGTAGCTCAAAATTACACAAAAGTACAGTCCTTGAGTAAATGTACTTTTTACTTTTCAAAGCCCCAGATAGAGCAAATGAGTAAAAAACTAAAATGGAAGAATCAGCAGTCATATGCAAATTATAGAAATAAATGTAGTGTAGTAAAAATTATAACCTTTCTAAAAGGTACTTTTAGTACCTTAAAATGGGAAAAAATGTATTAAAAGTACATTAACATGAGTAAATATTACATTTCATTATTGATTGTACTGATGAATTGCTCTGAGGTATTACAGCAGCCATATGTGTTAAATTCAAGCCAGAAAAGAATAACATTTTTCACAAACACCACTACAGATTGTGTTATCTGCTTTAGTGAACCCAGGAATGTACAAGCTCCCAACAAAATGCAGCCAGGCAGTAAGACTGAATTATTTTTATTTTTTGTTTTGTTATAGGAAAAGTGCATAGTTGAAGCCCTTTTACTCTTAAACAGTAACAGTGTAAATCGAGGTCTCCTGTGCTACCAGATAGTCCAGTTGTTCATCTCAACCATCTAAAATGGGTTCTTCCCTTCATTATTTACTACTACTCATGGTTTGCCCAACATCTTCGTTCCTCTATCTCCTCCCTGCCATATCCAAAACAAGTCTAGAAAACAAGACAGAGAAAATGCTGATATGGAAATGAGGAGTAGACAGCTGCTGAGGACAGATGGGATGAACTCAGCCCACAGTTGTTACCAATCATGTCCAGATTCAAAAAAGACCTTTCAATTATAACACTAATCCAAGTGATTTCTGGTATCACCGTGAAAAGTAACACAAGACTGAGTTACACTTTAATAACCATGTTTCTATGTGTGACAAAGATCTTCACAAAATACAGTCAGTAACTAGAGAGACAAGAGACCTTTTATCTTGTGAATTAACAACAGCCAACAATTAGACATAAAATCATACTGCCTATTATTATAATGTTCTGGTTTAGTTTTCTTGAGATTGTATCAAAGAATGGTTGATTCTCCTCTATAACTTTGAGGCTGTAGTTTGTGGAACTGGTTCACACACATTTACAAATATGGTTGAAGGACAAATCATCTTTTCTGACCACTTGCTATACTGCAACCTTTAACTGAACCACATTCTATAAAGTTATTCCGATGTAAAATCAATCACTTATTTGGGCCAACTGAATTAACAAATGTGAAAAATAACCATGTAATGTAAATTACGCTAATAATGAGGAAACATCACAGACAATTTCTGCTGTAGATGATTCCATCCAGTCCTTTCTAACATAAATCTAAAATAAAAATGAACTCAAATATTGCTGTTCTTTCACAAAAGGTTGTCCTCTACATCAGCACTGAGACCATAACCATACAATTACATTGGCACTGTTTGAAAATGCGTCTTTTCATCTTTTTCCTTTTCATTGGTTTGACATATTATGATACAGAAGTTGAGAAGTAGAAACTTTGGATTGTTCCCATTAATCACAGACTGCTGTGATTCTCAGTAAGAAAAAAAGAAAAAAAAGAAAAAGAAAGATCCGGCCCTCATCCCTACAAGGCCACCATTTTTTTGACAGCTTAATCAGTACAACACACATTCAGAATGAATCAAGATACCACAACAAAAGTGCTAATAAAATATGATTCTCAACTACTAAGTCAGTATACAATAATCATTTTCCTCTTGAACCACAAAATAACTACAGTACACAGAATCATCTCAATATGATTAAAACTTTGTGCTGAGTATATTGTTTTATAATGACTAGACCTATTAAACCCTGTCTGCCTGCAATTCACTGCATTTTATGAAACGAGTGTGAAATCTTTTAAAGAGGCTCTTGACTGAGGGGAAAAATTATTATCTCTCTTCTGTCCATCAAATATTTTGTTCACATTTCATACAATAACCCATAACGTGTTGCAAATGCATTACCCTGTTCATCACTTACACTTCAGTAACCAACTGATACTTAAAGTGGCTCTAATCAATATTTCATATGATAGAAATGTATCAAATGGCAATGTGAAATAAATGTAATAATGTGAAAGGGGTTGCTGGTGGTGATGAACGTACAGAGAATTATCAGCTGAATCTGCAGTTAGCATCTAGCTGGTGAACATAGTGGATTATTTAGCAGCTAAAGAGTCAGATATTTCTACCAGGAGGTGGCAGAGACCAAAAGCAGAGCTAAAAGAAGAGTGAGTATTGACATTATATTCATCAGGCGGATACAAACCTGACTCCAAATAAAATACTATTGTTGCCCCATAACTGCTGGATGTGTACATAAACAACTGTTTGCCATAACAGCATTATAAGGTGATACTATGTAATTGTTGTGTTGACGTATTTAGGAGAGGATTTAAGAGATCTGACTATTTGCTGGCTCAGGTGAATATGTAATCTGGATGTAAACACAGAGGATTCATTCACTGCATTAAAACCATTATGCCATGTTATCATAAGCAAAATCCTAATTCAGAATTCAATGCACTCAAATACAGGTATTAAATTATTTAAAAAGTCATTGTGCTGATTTGAATATGCTATTAAATGTGATATGACATTTATTACTGGCACTGTTTTGTAACTTTAAAATGGAAAGGGAGGAATGTCTCAGAGAGTCTGAAGAACCTGCCATCCTTCATTACTCAGCAAAAACCAGAAAAACAATTTAGCTTCCTGACAAAAATTCTCTGCTACCTCGCCCTCTCTTCCCCCCAACCCATGTGACACATTCCTTCATTTTGAGCTCATGTCTGAATTTCTGAAGATCAGTCTGCACCAGAGCTGAGATCGGGGCTGACTCAGTATGATGCCACACCTCCTGATTAAAGATTCAGTGAAGAACAAGGTAGAACCCAACTGATGCATCAACATGCTGGTATTGTTGTATTGTTATATCAGCACATATGCAAAACCAAATTTCTATTACTTCTATGCTTTATGTTTTTGATATGGTGTGTTTTTTTTGTGTGTGGTCATTATGATGAATTTCCCATGACAAGTCAGAATCAACCAAAGCTGAAGCTGAAACAGAATAACTGCCACCATTGCTTATGTTGTGTATTTGTGTAAAAAAAAAAAGAAACTTAAACTCTCAAGTATCACATTTGCATTGACCTTATCAGTCCAGTATCAGTTGGGCTCTAGGAACAAGAATCAAAGTCAGATCTACCCAACAATGCTGCAGTAACAGAAAAAAGAGAAAAGAAAAGGAGATATTTGTATGAAACTTGACAGGGAGGTGACGCTGTCTTAGGTCACAGTTACTAGCCAACTGTGCAGCTCCAGTCAGAGCAGGAGGAGAAGTGCAGGTGGTCTGGCTCCTCTGCTAATCAATAGGAGGTGCTGGGGGCTCTCTTCCATCGCCCTGTAACCCAAAACATAGGAGATATTAAGTCTTCAAATAAAAACAAGTGAGCAGCCTTGGTGATGCTATCAAGGAGCACAGACTGAAACCACTCCTGTGGTAATAATGAGGCAATTATATTTGCAGACACATTACCCAGAATCATTTTATATCTTAAATCTTATGTGGTTGCAGGGTCTGAGTCACTGCTAAAATACAGATTCAGTTTTCTCTCTGTAAACGTTTAGTTTCTGGTACCTGATCAGCTGTGCTGATCTTTACAAATACTGACCCCACAACTTTTAAATTCATCAACTGTACAAGTGTTTTGAGTAAATTTTAAATTGTTGCTAATTGTAACATACTGGTCTAAAGAACACAGTCAAAACTACACACTGATCCACAAAACCAGAGATCATGAACGATGATAAAGTTGATGCCAGCTGCCATTTGAATTACATAAAGATAATTGCGGAACTACAGTTCGACCCAATAAAAGCATAAAATTTAGTAAATGTGTCATATGCAGTTTCTTGGGAAGCAGATTTTCCCTCCTACATTGTGAGTCATTGTCCACTCCACGTGATGCTTTTAGTGCCAAGGCAAACCAAGGCGGGGCAGTGACTACATCTGAGATGACATTGTTTGTGATATAAAAAGGAGCATGATGAGTACTAACATTGTGGGGTCCAGTGGGTTTGCCTGTGGGACGGGAACCCCTGAGACTGGATGGGCGCAGCAGGAACAGGACCAGAACCACCACCACCCATCCCATCAGAACCATGGGGAGGGTCAGGTCTCCTCCTCCTCCTCCGCCAACTGACCCACTGGGACCAGGCACTGAACACAAACACATCATGTACATCTACACTAATACTTCTTATCTGAGAACATGTCTGAGTACAGTCATGCTTCCACATGCTATGGCACATTATGAAAAAACTTAAGGTCTACATGAAGAAGTGGTCATACATACATTCCTGAGGGCACTCTGGTGTCTGTGCAGTAGGACTGAGATTGCCTCAGCTGAAAGAGAAATTACAGAAGGAACAAAGTATATGTAACAGTAGAGAAGATTAGAAAGAATTATATCATTAATTCTTGTCATCTATGACTTTAATTTACTCTGGTTACCACTGCCCTCATCTGGGGAGAGAGAAAATACAGGACACCTATAAACACACTGCTAATAAAACTTCCTCACTGCAAGAGGCTTGCAAATATTCGACCCACTCACAGCTTCCCGTTACTAATGGTTCCTAGTCACATGTGGATAGTGCAAAGAAACCATCTGAGCTCTGCCTTCTTCCTAAAATATACTGTGCTGTTCTGACTGGAAAATGTTGTGCAAATTCTTTAGTTATTTGGGCAACACCCTTTCATGCTGCAAGCAAATCAGAGAACCCACAGGGTAGCTCCAAGCTCTGAGCCAACAGCAGCTCGCCATGCAAGTTACACCTGTGCACAAAAGAGCCAATGAGGTCACCTGGAAACTGAACTGACACAACATAACTACAAGCTGTGATCTTTAATACACTCAGAAACTAATTTTAGCTCAACATTTTACCGCATTTTTTACAGCACACTTTCCATTAAGGGGAATGAGAGAATATTTTCAAGCATGAAGCAAACCTGACAGCAGACAAGTGTGACAGAGCGAAACGTCTTTGCATGGCAGAACTGATAGACTCTCAAGATAAACACTGAGCAGGAACCAGGATATGCTGGCTCAGTGTCGCCCGGCGGCTTTTCATTTCCTCCTTTGCTGCTTCTCTAGAGACTTTTCATTTACCTGCTGGTTGTTAATCTCTTTGCCTCCGTCTCCCGACTTCAGCGGGAGATATTTTCACTTCACACCAGGAATAATTTGACCTGTCTCTGCACCTCAACTCTGTCATTATCAAGTCAGTCACTTAGATTTTAAGTGACAGTGAAAGCCTCTCAGCTCCATTACTTACCAAGTTGATGAGGCGCCTCATAGCATACTCTTGGGTGCAGATGCACTCACAAGGGTCAAAGCCTCCCTCAGCCATTCCTCACCAGACAGTGTCCACCTCGGAGCAAAACAAAAGCACTGTATTTAACTAGGACATATGTGAACAAGTGAGAGAAACCTAATGCTGCCTGTTGTCAGTGCTGTTCTCTATTGTTGTTTCACAGGCGCGCACACGGATTAGGGGGAGGAGACTGCTCAGTTAGGACAGTCAGCATAGACTCTATGGCTGTATTATATTTCTGCATTTAATCTATGTTTTTGTTTTCAGTGAAAGGATGTCACAGTTTTCTCTGTATTTATGTTTTTAGCGGTTACAAGACGTTTACTGCCAGTCAACACAGTGTCTCATTTTTGCTCTGCAGAAATGTAATTTAAGTTAGGGAATAAATAAAAGTGAATTGATAAATGTTTGTGATGTTATTTTATTGAAAATGGCCTACATCTTTTTTTCTTTTTTTTTTAAACACAAATTAGGCCTTTAACAACAACATACTGCATATTTTCTGAGTTCTTTCAAGCACTGTCTATCAAAGTACTTTTGACATGTATAGTCTGAACTGGTTAATCTTCACAGTAAAGATGCCTTATAGATAATACTAATTAGGAGTTTCATTATAGGCTGTTGTAGCGTTAATGACATATAGGACTGATGGAAAGATTCTTGTGTTTAAGACTGTTCACATCGTCCAGATGTGTGTATGATAAAACACTGAGCATTGCCAATGTAACACCATATCCATTACTCTGAATTTATATACACTGAACAGCAGTCTTTCCTAGCTTCTCCATATCAGTAAGTGCAAGTCAGGATCATCAGAGTTTTCAGAAATATCTGTGTTTCCATGTTATAATTACACCTTTGAAGTTGCTATGAATGACATTTACAAGTCAAAAAATCTAAATTACATTTATTCCGACATGACTGAAACGATTAAAGAATCGTAACCAAGATATGTACAGAGCAGTTCATTTTCCATTTGAACAATAAACTTTGTCTTTGGGGATTCTGTACTGACCTACATGCCTGTATACAATTTTACATTTGTTTGGTTTTGCCTTGGTACCTTATGTTTTCTTTTTGCACCTTATGTAGACTGCCTTCTTACATGAAGAGACAGGACACACTGAGACACAAGTATTGTGGCAGTGGAGTGCATCGAAGAATTGTTTACCTTGGAGAACTACTGGTTTTAAAGGACAAAAGTGATCACACCCAGTACATTATATTTGAAAGCATCCTTATTTTACTTTTAGTACCTAAATAGATGGACTGACAAAGTTGTGTAAGTCTTGTCTTGAGTCTTGAGCCACTGCTTCTACATAACTTCAAACATATCTTTAGCATTTCTGTTCTGCAGATTATTGTTATATATTGGTCAATGTGTATGCCTACACCAATATATATGCAATAAACCAACATAAGCCAATACATATCGGTCCGGCCAAGTATAAATTATTTATCTTACACACCTTTTGACTTAATTACAGTCTTGTCCCCGAGTTAAAGCTGCTATATCAAAACATGTACACGTTATATTTTCCGTGGGTGGCCGCCTGCATATTTCTACAGTGACGAGCAAACCAAGTGGCCAGTTTAACACGATCCTGCAGAAATCCAGTCAAAGACAGCTATCAACACTTCTTATTTAACCGACCCATTAGTTTTACACCCACGCAACCTCATTCCTGAGCTAATTCAGCCAACGTTAGACTAGCTGCTTCTTGCTAACCTAGCTAGTACACCCAGAGGAAACTAAGAGCTATGTCCTTTTAATGAACATATGATTAGAGACAGATGTAACAGCGAGCGGCAGCGAAACACAAAGCACTTACTTGGGTTTTCTAGATATGCAAAAACCGTTTACTGTCTTTGAAAGACGCCTGGGAGCTGCTCCTACTGCCGTTGCACTGTTGCTCTCCGCCGACACCGTTAAAATGCAGACATATTGTCAATCGACCGTCTGTGTTTTGTTTAATACACGTGAACCAGCCAGATATTCTTCACGACGGACATCCGGGACCTTTTTACAGGAGCGGGGCGGGTTAAACGTTTGCCATTGGGCCAGACGTTTGACGAGCGGCCCTTTGAGCCAATCACAATGAGTCACGATTCTAACGTCTGTGTAGTAAACAAACAGTCCAGCTGTCTGTCATCATACAGAGGCAGACGAAGACTTCCAACATCTGTACAGCTGTTTAACCACATACACGGCGGTGGAATGTAACTACGCACCCTGAGGTACATCTACGTTAATTGAATTGAATGCTACTTTATACTATTCAGTAATATTGCAGTTAAATGTTGGAAAACCAAATAATGAATACATAGGGTTTCTCATTTTCTAATAAATCATCAGGTCTGCGGATATAAATCGTGCATTATTACTGAAAAGATGCAACATGCAATTATCAAAACATTTTATTTAAACAGATACACTGATGCAAGAGAGACTTCATTCAAACAACAAACTGGAAACTTCTTAAAGATGCTATAAAAAACCCCATACCCTCAACATTTCATATTTACTGTATTATTCTCTGTACATGTTTGCCATTCTAAGTTTTGCACTCATAACAGCTAGTCAAACCCTATGTATAGTTTAATACATTAAGTCTGCAGTTGTAAATGTCAGCAGTTTATAAATAGTTTTTGGTCTAGATGCCCTGCAGCCCTTTTCCAGTCCATTGGAGGGGTCTCACTAATGATTAAAGGCCTAAAAAGATGAGAAAAGTACTGGGGGAGGATTAGACAAAGGCTCCTGGTCTTGTTTAATAAATTCACCAAAGAGTGATTCTCCTTTAAACTTCATGGATGGTTTCATCAAAATAACTACTGAAGGTAAAACATTTACAATAATAAAAAGAAAAACAAATATAAAAATCCAGAAAATGAATACATTTTTGCTGCATTGTATGAATGTTATATAATAATGTATCAGTCACATGAGTCACTGCTTTTACTTTTGATATGTTAGGTATATTTAGCTGATAATACTTTGATAAAATACCTGCATAGATGAAATGTTTTTGGTAATAACATGGGTATCTGTTTCTATTCAGTAATAATACAGTTGTACCATTAACCATTAATGTCTAGTAAGTCATCAGGTTTGCAGGTATAAATGTTAGTATGACAGTAAATGAGAGTGGTACAAATCTGTCCTCTTCCTTTGTTTACTTTTATTTTGCTCCCTAATTCTAATCAATAAAACAATAAATAAAATGCCCACAACAGATCACTGTGACATTTAGAAATCCTAACAGTGCTAGAAATCAGATGTGTTCGGCACATGATGAGAAATGTCCTGAAGGTGAGTTTCAAAAGAGCATAAACCCATGTTTTTCACCCCCGGAGCTCGTTAATGAAAGTTCCAGTTTGTACTAGCCGCACTGTGTGTGCATGTTCTGGACCGACTGACTGACACTGTCCGCTGGCTGGGCTGGCAGGCAGTCGACGACAACGGTGTTAACTGCCTGAGAAGTGAAAAGAAGCGGCAGACGGTGAAAGTGAAAGGAGGGCTCCATAATTGTGAAAAGGCACCGAGCACGTAGTCCTCATACAGACAGACAACATAGGGGAGAGAGGCCCCGGGTCTATCGCTTCCAGGCAGCAGCAGCTCAGCGGACACAGCCATGGCTAACATCGCGGTCCAACGGATCAAGCGGGAGTTCAAAGAAGTTCTCAAAAGCGAAGAGGTGCGGTAACGTTACTAGCTCCTTTTTTATTTATTGATTCTTTACCCCAAATACAGCTGCTCTCTTTGTTATTGTTTCAAGTCTATTAAACTGTGTGTCAGCAGACCTGAATTACATTTGCTAACGTCGGGTCCCAGTCCTGTGTAGCAGTAGGTCAGGCCTCAGAGGGAGAACTTCAGCTTTAGCTTTAGCTTCATATCAGTGTCTGGCCCCAAAGCTTATGTCAGGTGGGTGTGTTCAGGAAACACCGGGGATCCCGCTCGGTCAACTGACAGGCCCTCTTGTTTTTCTATCAAACAATACCCACACACCTTTGGGTAATTACATAATTAAAATAAACCTGGGCGACAGCACACGCCTCACCCGCGACACTGTGGCTGTTAACTAACGTACAACTGTCAGCCCGGTTTAGCAGCCTTTCGCTTGCTAACGTTATTTTGACATCTCATCCACAGTTAGCATTAGCTTGTGATGTTGTGCTATAACATTCATCAACTTTACAAACTTATTAAATGTTAAACAGCTGTTGGTTTTAATTTGGAGGGGTTGTGGTCATATAAAGCATGTGTTTTGTTTGCCAAGTCGTGTTATAACGGGTTTGTTTTTAACTTTTGCTAGCTTGGCTCTACTAGCAAGCTACCTGTGTTGCTAACGTAGATGTTCTGACGTTTTCTGTGAAACTCTGCTACAAACGTACTCTATTTATGATTATTTTTTGAATAGGAAATGACAATGTATGTGCCTTAAGCAGCCAACGTGTCTGTAGCTTCACATTTGTGTGTCATTTCATACTTGTCAGGGACATCTCAGGACACAGGCTGAGACCTGTAAACCCATTAAACACCATGGTATTTTACTATTAACCTCTCATTTGTCCCAAACTTTAGACAAGTAAAAACCAGATAAAAGTAGATTTGGTGGATGAGAACTTCACAGAGCTGAGGGGGGAGATAGCAGGTCCTCCAGATACACCATATGAAGGTACTGTCATTCACCTGTGTTATGCCAGATATTTTTTACAAGACTTGAATGTTGTTTTCTTATACTAAAACATTTTGTTGTTTTCCTGTCTTTTTTTTCCAGGTGGCAGGTATCAGCTTGAAATAAAAATCCCAGAAACCTATCCTTTTAACCCACCAAAGGTATGTGCTTCAGTGTCTTTAAATTTAAATACTTGCCGTGTGCCCTTTGCTTCTCCCTCTCTCTAGTGCCTTTACATGCACACTATTATCACCATTATCGTCAGGGTTTTGGAGTAAACATCATATTCCCATTTCAAAAACCTTGATCAGCTCTCAATCCGGTTCTGAAAAACCTTAATATGCGAGCTGAGGCTCTGTAATAGGAAGCAGGAGGCTGTGGCTTGTAAACATGTTATTCAGGTTCCTGCACAGGTTTGTAACTCAAGTTATGCAAGGATTTTGTCAGTAAAAGACATGTTAAAGCAAGAAATTATGCAGTGACAATCTGTATGCTAAGATGAAAGAGAGAGTCTGATATTGACAATGTGAAAGATAAAACAATATTGCTGTTTGCGGATAAAATGACCAGAGAGGAATGTATGTTTTTGTTGTATCAAGTGAATTAAATGACAAATCAAGACACTTTGTCACAGTGATGTCAAAATCACACACAAATCCAATATATAGTTCTGCTCATTGATTTGTAGCACTGCCCACAAGGGCCAAAAAGTGACATTAAAGCAACAGCTATCATGGTAAAAGATATGACAAAAAATCTCTGTAGACAAATGATATATATTTTACACAATGCCAACTATATCCAGTATGATCAAAACAAGGATAAGACTTGAAGACAGGATACTATTGTGCAAGTAACTGTACCCAGTGTAACCGACACTTGCTTCTTTTTTTCCATTACCTCACTGTTCTTATCTAGATAACCTGTCCTTAATCTGTCTTTCTTAGGTGCGTTTCATCACTAAAATCTGGCACCCTAATATCAGTTCTGTGACAGGAGCAATATGTCTGGACATTTTAAAAGACCAGTGGTGAGTTAGATGAGTTTCAACCCTCTGACCTGTAGTGCTCAGTGTTCCACCGTTTGCACAAGTTAAACACACCACTCCACTTTATCTGCTCCACCTTTCAATCTGTGTCACCTAGGGCAGCTGCTATGACGCTGCGGACAGTGCTATTGTCTCTACAGGCTCTCCTCGCTGCGGCAGAACCAGACGATCCACAGGATGCAGTAGTAGCCAACCAGGTGAGAGAGACATTTTGGCGTTTTTTTGGTCACAGTCACTCTGTGCCGTCACTTGTTGCTGAATTTTTCTCTCTTTCTGTGTGTCCTCAGTATAAGCAGAACCCAGAAATGTTCAAACAGACCGCGAGGCTGTGGTCTCACGTCTATGCTGGTGCTCCTGTCTCCAGTCCTGACTACACACGTAAAATAGACAAACTCTGTGCCATGGGCTTTGATAAGGTCAGAACCACTTTTACATACTGACCCAAACATGGTGTAGAATGTTAGAGTTATGAGGTTTTCTGGATGACTGATTAATCCTTTGAGTATTTTTTTTAAGCAATTGGAATATTTGGAGTTTATTTTATCTTTCTGTGATAGTAAACTTGAAAGTGTTAGTTGCTGCAAGTCCTATTTGCAGCATTTACAGCATGCTTGTCAGTGATCAAGGCTTTGTGTAGTAAATATCAAAGGATTTGCTCTTAACAAGGCATAATTTATTCAAATCTAATTACCATGGAGAGCATCTTTCATTTTTATCAGGCGAGCACACTACCCATTTCCTCCCAAATTATTCTTGTAGTTGTCACTAGCTTGATATTGCAAATAACACACTGATTTCAATCATTTGTTTTACATTTTTCTTTCCCCTCATGTACAGAATGCAGTAATAGCGGCCTTGTCTTCAAAATCCTGGGATGTGGAAACGGCAACAGAGCTGCTCCTCAGCAACTGAGAGCCAGCCAGGTGTGAGGATCCCAAACAAACTCCCCTCATCACAGCATCAGCTCATCCCCCGGCACATTCCACCATTGCCTTTTGTTACACAGACGACAACACCCCCCTCCCCCTTCACTCACCACAGCAGTCTGAGCCTTCTTTTATATCAAGTTTGTTTGCTACAAACTCGACACCAGTAGCTCCACCACAATCGCCAATATGCACACCGCACTGTTGCCTGTCTGATCCCATCTGTCCTTAATGCTGAGTCTCACGAAATCAATATGTGTAATAAGCCCTGCAAACGTTCAATCATGCATCTTGTCTTCCACATTCTTTAAATCATTTGGCTCTACAAATTTGTGTTCCTTAATATAGCAAAGAATCAAACTGACTGCCACTGCCTGGTGGATTTTCTAGGGTAAAATGTACAGGAAATCCTGCATACTGCTCTCACAGCACATCACCGTTTACTCCTTCAGCAGCAACTCAGACCTTGTGTTAGATTATTCTCTCTCATGGACATTTAATACTGTAAAGGTCTAGCTGGATTTAAATTTACTTGACTCTGGATAGTGTTCTGCATGAGCAGTGTAATGGATTCTTCCTGAACAGTTTTATCAAAGATGCTTTCATCTGCACAGGTTTGGATACACACAAGTTTTTTTCCTTTCTGTAGAAGTAGAACAGATCACAGACATCCTCTGACATCTGCACACATGCACAAGAAGAAAAAAGTTATCTGTAAATAGATGTGTGTAAATTTGAAAATACAATGGGGATATACTTTTTTTCTTACATGGCATTGTAAAACAAATTATTTTAAATATGAACTATGCCTAGTTTACAACTATATGGAAGAGATATCTTTTTATGCTTTTGTGACCCATGAGAAATCCCTCTGAATGTCCTGTTGTGTTTTCTTTTTAACATAGTCGTTTAAAGGTGGCACAGCCAAAATCCTGGCCCCTAATGGTGCAGGAGGTGATGGCCAGGTCAGGCCCCCGAAAGGTCATTACATGCCACCTTTTTCTGCTACACCACAATCCAATTCTTTTTCGTGTGTTTGTCTTTTATTGTCCTCGCATGTTCTACGCTGCCTTTATGTTTTGTTTGGCTAAATGATGTGGTGATAGGGGCGTCTGTTTCGATTCAACATCCCTTCAGACTCGTGGAAATTGAAAGGCTCTTTTCTAATCTTTGGAAAGAGACGCCCGGGACTCCTGCTCGGCAAAGCCACGCAAGCGCACCCTCAGTTTGGCGTGAAACCTGTAGGGAACCAAAGCCTTTTCTGTCGATTTTACGAGTATGTTGCTGGAAAAAATTTCTCTTTTGCTCTGAACAGATTCATCTGGCACACCTCAAGAAGAAATGAGTGTTTCTTGAATGTCGTTAAGGATTTGAGTTTGCAATGCAGTGGTTTTTTTGTTTTGTTTGTTTACTCATTTCAGAGCAATCGGTTTCAACCATAGGCACAGATTAAGGATCAGCTCACCGCCTCACTCCTGAGGGGGGCTTTATCACTGCAGTAGTGCAGCAGTACTCAATCAGAACTTTGGCCATATATACAGGTAATATAGGTGACGTCCTATATTCCCAGACATGCTTTACTACACAGCCAAATAAAGTGCTCATTGAGGTTGTCTTTGAATGATGTCTTCTGAGTCGTAAAAGAGGCTGGAACTCCTCTGTTATTCTATGAAACAGTTAGCAGGCCTGCACAGTATTTTTCACACATTTTGATTTGAGGTACATGGACTGTAAAGAGATGCTTAGTACATAGAGAAGTGGGGTGTTGATGCATCCTCACACATGGCCTTTCGTTTTTGTTTTTTTAAGTATCTTCCTTTTGCTTGCCCTCCAGCTCAGTCCCTACCAACACAGTGGCATATTGCAGTACCACATGGAGTAATCGTGCAAACCTTCTCCACTGACACTGAAGGAGTTTCCAGCCAGAGCCGAAAAAAAGGAAGGAAAAAAAAAATAGTCAGGAGGTAGATTGCAAACACCATCTCCTTTACTTGTAAATAGTCAGGTCCTCGATAACGAGCCGTCTCGTTATCACTACAGTGCACCATTGATGGCTGGATCTATATTTTGTAAGAAAAATAAAGAACAAAAAAAGAAAAGAACGCCCCTCCCCATCTCCCTCCTCCCCGTCTTCCTGGTGTTCTCACTATGTACAATATTGCACGATGACAAAGCATAAAAAAAAGGGGCTGTTGCATCTCAGTTTCTCCATTTGGATTGAGACTTATTTTCTTTCTTTTGTTTTCTTGGAAGCAAGCATCAGCAGTATAAAACAGCATGGTTATTTATTGTGACAGTGTCATGTTTCTTTGATTAAAAAAGTGGAAAATCAAGTTTTGCTCGTGTCACGTCTCTTGCTCGCGAAAGCTCTGCACTTCAGTACTTTGTGATCTAGACAAATGCACTACACAGTAACATCTAAAAGCATTTATTTTCTGGAAAAAAATTAAATATGATCATGAGAATAGGCAAACTTTTACTACATCAAAAATAAGTTGTCATCAATGCAACCCGCAAGGTTTCCACTCACTCAATGCTTAAAACCAGGATTTAACCCAACAGAAAACTGACAAAAGTACAAAAAATATTTAATTGTAAAAGATGAACAAAAACCTGAACACATACTTGTATAGTAATATATCATTTATGCATTCCAAAGTACTGTTACATACTTCAGCAGTAAAAAAAACAAAAAGGTCATTCAAACCCAGCTCGATTTCAAAGCCCCTGACCAGTCTAGGGGATGAGGAGGCAAGCAGAGCTTGGAACACAGTATCCAGAAATGTTGGAAAGCTTAAATTTGTCCATGAACACACTGGAAATGAATCAAAAGGCCTTGAAAAGCATTACAGGTGGCAGTTAAGAAGCCACCGAGAGTTTCTACCTGGCCTTGTAACGCTATAACCAAGCTAAAGCACCTAAACATACCAAAGTTAGAAACCTAAACATACCAAAGTTTATAAAATTTTGGTGCCGGTACATCTGTTAAATGCATTGATGTTCCCATATTTTAGCCATTTGCTGCAATTCTTAACTGTCTTAGATATTCAAAAAGTTTAACTGGAAAGTTGCACATGGGTATTTACAAAATACAACTGTGTTAAGTAAAACGGGTGAGCTCAAAATAAAAATGTTGTGCAACAGAAGACACGAGGAGGAAGAGGTCAGGAGACATACAGTAGGATTTTTCCCAGGGAATTTAATAAGCAACAATCATATCCAGATTAAAATGTTTGTAAAATGTCCATCCTGTTTTTTTTCTTAAAAACGGCTCCACAAAAGAAGCAAAGAGCAACAAACACAAAGGAAAAAATAACATGTTTTTTTGAGTAAGACCTACATACAATGAGCTTCAAATCATGACTACAAGGTGTTTAAAACCTTCTAGGTTATCAGTGGTGTGTGTGTGTGCGCAGGTGTGTATGTATCCTTTATGTGTGTGTTTTACGAAAGGTCCATAATGTGTCCAGGAAAGCTTTAAGAGTCAGAGGAGCATGTACGTAGGGAATTGGGAAGGTTATGAGGAAGAATCTGGCCCATTCTCTACAGTCTTGATTTCACCTTCACCGGTTTTCTCTTTACCTGAAAGACAACACAGCGTCAGTCCAATCATCCCTCTTCCTCTCACCTGTCATGATGATATAAATGAATGAATGAATCTTTTCTTACTTTTAAGTACAGGTTAAGCCCCTAAAAAAACTGGAGCCTACATCTCCCATAATGCAACGCAACAATTACATCTTTAATTAGACCCTTCTTGTCTAGCGAACACCCACTTATTTTAAACTCCTCTTTCTACGTTTGTCATGCAGGTTCTCTGAAAAATTCAGTGGATTTAGTATTTCTCACGACCAGAATTAATTCGTGGCTTGAAAACCACAATGTTGAAAATGAATAAACAAATTTTTGAGCTTTGGAGAGAGCCAGGCTAGCCGTTTCCAGTATTCTATGCTAAGCTCAGTACCTTCCAGCGCTGGCTCTGTACGTGACAAAATGAGAGAGGTATCGGTTTTTCTTATTTAAGTCTCAGAAAAAAGTATATTTCCCAAAATAATGAGATATTTCTTTAAGATACAAACTCACTGTAGTTGTATTGTGCGAGACGTAGGACTTAGACCGTTGTGTTTGGCCTTATAGCGAGATTTGCTGTTTAAGAGACATCATGGACTAAACCAACTCACTGCCAGTCCGCCCACCTTCACTCCACTGTTGGGCTCTCCCTGCCTGCCAGAGGGGACAACCCTCCTTGTGGACTTGGTATCTCCCTGGCTGTGTGTGTTGGACCTGGCTGCACAGCTGGTCTGTCCTTGTGTCAGGAGGGGGTATCTCTCTCTGTCCCTCCCGTCACAGATAACACCCTCTGGGCTGGATTCCAGCTCTAGCTCAGTGTCACCCTCGCTGCCCAGGAGGAGGGCAACTGTCCCTACAGCTCTCCCTGTCTCCTCTCCAGGCTTTCTCACTTTTACCTCCTCTCTGCTCACGAGTGGAAACTTGCTGAAAGAAAAGGTGACATCTGAAGGACGGAAAGATTCCTACATAGCCTCAGGATAAGGGTACTGACTAAAGAGACAAGAAGCTGGGATAATAGAGTTAAAATCACCACTGTGAAACCTTCCTTTTGGCCTGCCAGTTTCCTCTAGTTTATTACTTATCTGCCAAAGAGACAAAGTTATGATAAATTCCACCTGAAGTTACATTATCCATCTATTATTATCTTTTCTCTTTCCACGACCACTTTCTCTCCTCTTACCTCTGTAAGTCAATCTGTCTCTTTGTCCCTTCATCATTCTGCTGCTGCTGTTTTGACATCTTGATGTTGATTGACTCTGCAGACGGGTTGGAGTTGGGGTCAGCCGCTCTCTTCCTGCCTCGGCCGGCTCCGCCCCCTCCTGTCGGCGCCGCCGCTCCCTCTTTTTCAGCCGCTAAGGGAGCAGCAGCCGTTTTAGGTGGACGGCCACGTCTTTTGACAGGCGATGCTTCTGTCCCAGCATCGGGAGTCACGTTTTGACTCGGCTCCTCCTGAAAGATGGTGACAAAAAGGCTCAGTACAGAAAACAATGCTTTAGGTTGGAGCATGTGTAGCTCCAGTTGATACCTGGTTGTCCTCTCTGACCTTACCTTCTTCCCCTCATCATTCTTGATTACTGGGTTCTCATTGTTCTCCTGCGCTCGGCTCTCTGATGACTCGGTGGCAACGTTGCTGTTACTACAAGACACATTTTTTTTAAATTACTCAGTTGAAATATGTTTTGTTTTCTTAATATGTTTATATATATATGAGTAAGTGTGCGACTACCTGTTCTTGTTGATGGTTGAGGAGCTCAGTGGAGAGGAGTTGGTGCTGGTGTTGCTGGCTGTGTCTGAGGCTGTGGTGGTCTTGGTGAAGATCCGCCTCCCTGGTACTGTCAGAGGCTTGTTCACCGCTCCCAACACTGGAGCTGGTTTAGGCTGCACAAAGAGAGAGTGGTGTAGTGTAAGAGTGGTGGGGTGTAGTGGTCAGGCCTCAATATACCACTCAAGTCTATGTTAATGTTCCACATGTGGCCCTCACCCTGACATGAGCATTATACTCACAATAAAATGGTTAATATATTCTACCTCTTCAGCTCATAATCACAGTGAAGTACCTGTTTGTTGCCCCTCCACCAAACTAAATAAACCCCCTGATAATTAAGTGTTATAAACTCTGATATAGATCGCTCAGCAATCTCCTGACTGTAGGGTTATTTACAGTAGTTATGAAAGCGTGAAGTGTTTTGTATTTTATATTTACCTTCCCAGTGAGCAGCATTTGTCTCATATCTGCCAACAGATACTCTTTATCATTTTTGAAGTCCTGTTGAAATAAATTACAACAGACAATTTGATTAGCATAAACCTCTAAAGCAGAAATGTCAGCTGTAAAGGTCATGATTTTTGGCTTTTATCTTCAACGTGTGTGCCTATATTATTATTTTTTTTAAAGTGGATGTAAGAGAAAAAAATCTTGTATTTATGTTTAAGAGGTTTGAGAGGAAGTTTGTTTTGAAACTATTTTCCACAAGAGAGAATACATTATCTATACAATGGATGGTGTGTGTTTGTATATGTGTATTGCCTTGTCCTGTATGAGGAAGAACTTGGAAGGTAAGACAGGGTCTTTTGGAGAATCCAGGTGACATGCAGTGCTCTTGTTGGCGATCACGAAGAGAGCAACATCACAGACAATATACAGCTTCTGTAACCACAACAACAAAAGAAACTCTGTTACGATTGTCTGATTACAAAGAGTTGCTTTGTTAGTTTTAGTTTTTGTTAGTTATTCATACACAAATACATGCATGTGTGTACCTCATTGGCCTTTGCATCATCCGGACACTGTGCATCCTTGGTCTGTTTGATGTTTTCTACCATCTTCCTTAGAAAGGCATGACTGTTGTTCTCATTCTTGGTCATCAGCACCTCCAGCATGAACCACAGGCACCTACACAACAAAAGCACACAGTAAACATGCTGTGTAACACTATGTATGTATGTATATATATATATATATATATATATATATATATATATATATATATATATATATATATATATATATATGTGTATGTGTGTGTGTGTGTGTGTGTGTGTGTGTGTGTGTGTGCGCCATGAAATTAGGATATTTTCGAAGATACAAATTCTCAGTTGAATGTGTCAGTTAAGGACACAAAAACATGTCAACTCTCACTCTTTGATGTCTTTGAGCTGCTCATATTCATGTGGTTTTGTGAAGTCTGGGTCGTGGGCAAGCAGGTGGATCATATATGGGACGACGTACTCAGGAAGGAGGGAGACAAGTTTTTCTGAAAGGAGAGAGAGAGAGAGAGAGAACTTGTTTTCATGTCCATAAATATGTTTCCAACTAGTTGTTATTGTTTATGTGCATTTTCAATTAACAATTATAAAAAACCTGACTGGAAATAATGCCTTCATGCTTAGCTGAGGTGGAAAAGTTGGTGTATCTTTCAGCAATTAAGCACCTAATGAATCAGAGCAAACCATGCAGCCCCTTTCCCCCCCATCATCCTCATGCACACGAAGCTTCAGCACAAAAACATCCCGAGTTTGAACACTGTACCCTGAGCGAGCGGGTTTTGTTTGATGTACTCTCTGCGGACGGAGATGTTTTTGAGGAGGCACTGTCGGGCGTGGGCACGGCGCTCCTTCACCGGATCCTTGGCACACAGGGCGAAGACGGCCAGGTACTCCAGGGGCAGCAGCAGTTTGACGAGAGCCAAGTGCAACTTCTGAGCAAAGATCTGACGAACCTGGTAGCATTCATCCTATATGTAGGAGAGCAGAAACTTAGTGGAGTATTAAAAGAAACTCAATTGATACAACTAAAACAAGAGAGTAAAGAGGATTTTTTTGTACTGCCTAAAGAGAACGTTTTCTTCCCATTACACCTAGAAAAAAAAGACACAATGTAAAAGTGAGACTGACGTTGATAACAAGGCCGCAGAGCTGAAACTGCTCAGGTGTGATGATGTCATGGTAACAAGGCTCCTGGGCCAACTTCATAATGGCTCCACCTGCAGCCAGCCTCAGACGAGACATGTCTGATTTACTGCAAGGAAGAAGGAAACAACAAAAAAATTAACTTTATGGACACTAGATTGTTTCCCTAAGGGGCTGTTAGCTTTCATATAACTCCTAAAGCTCCATGTTTCAGGGAGTATGAAAACTGTAAGTAATAGTAATGAAGTAACACACTAAATGTAGCCATTTTTAAACTCTCACACATGCCCCTCTGACCTAGCACAGTGACCTTCAACCCCTGAGATACCTGATCTTCTTCTGCTCTGTAAGGTCTCCCTCGCTGACCAACATGGCTGACAGCAGGCGCAGGGTGGAGTTTGCTGATTTGGACTGGTTGTTCTTCATTCCTAGCAACCAACGCACAAGCAGCTTGATGGCCTGCACCTGTGGGAACAAGAAGAGAACGAATAATTAGAGAAAGTCTTTACTATCTGCCTTCCCATTCTTTTCTACAAGAGCACTAAACAAAATTTGAATCATCAACACAAGATACTGGATGTGTATTAATGAAGTAAAAATGAACATTACCTTAGCTAGAACTTCAGGTGAGACTTCCTCATCAGTGGTCCACAGCTTGCCATTCTTGTTTCCCACTGACTGGAGACACAAAGATTGGACATGTATTATATTATATACAGCCACATCTTTTCTTTTCATATATACATGCTATTGTCAATTTCAACAATTGGCATTTATTAAGCATCTAAACATATATACAAAGTGTACCATTATAAATGCATGATACCATGTGTTTGTTTGAGTATATATTTTGATCTAGACATACCCTGTCATTCATGAGCAAGTCCTTCACGATGAAGTTGGCCACAATAGACTTCATTGGTGAAGCAAATTGATCTGGGGCCAGCATGGAGATGTGGCCCAATGACACTAGGGGAGTAATGAGCTGCTCTGGGACATCTGCGTTCAGACTACGTGACAAAGGCTGGAGGTGCAAGAAGACACAGAGTGAGGGCCTTAAATAAATGATAACACACAGGGTGGAAAAACAGGTGACAAGAACATATTGTACAGTGCAAGTTGACATAAATAAAAACAAAAAACACCATCTTCCAACTGTAACACAAGGTAGATCCCTGTATGTTCATTACCTCAAAAATCTGTGCCAGCTGCACTTCTTTGTTATTAAAGATGGCATGGATACAGTGGACGGCCTGTTTGGCCTGGTGTGGTGTGCCCCGCTTAGCTTTCTGATGCAGGATGGGAATCAGGGTCCTGATGGACACAGCAGATATTAATTGATATTGATTGATTCTAACAGATAAACCTTTTTAGATCGAGTCAGATTAGACAAAGATTACACTGTATGGAGACTACTGCCTTAGAAAGAGATTCAACAGTAGTGTGATTTTATCATTTGCACATATTTGCTTTATATCAATTTGTTTTTTCATAAATCTCTTACGATCTTATCTGTTGTAATTCCGTCTCGATCTTTTGCCCAGTGTTTCTGAAAATCTGGATGGCCGCCTCTGCCACTTTGTCATCCTCCATCTTCAAACACTGAAGCAGAGACTCGTAGGTCTCTGCCGAGTGGAATGCCGTGGGGTGGGTGAACGACAGGACCTAAAAGAAATTAAATTAATCAAATTACTTATTAAGCCTTAAAAGACAGTAGCAGCATTTTTATATATCAAAGCCCCCACATTAATTATAAATCATGCACACTTTGCAATACAAAAATGAACTTTTGCAGACTTGAAACCTCCATGCTTGCCCGATGTTATGTACCTTGAGTAGCTCCAGGCCTGAGCGGATGGCTGTATCAGGGGTAACACCCTCCTCATCATCATCAGCCGTGCCCTCAATGGACTTGTTAAGCAGCTTCACCAGAGCACTAAAACAGAACATTGTAAATTATCCTACCATCCTCATACTCATCTAAACCTGTGTAGTTTTTTTTTTCCAGACAAAATGAAGCATTTGTAGATATACAAGAACAACAAATACCAAGACATTAACTTAAAGAAGTTGTTACACTGTGCAACTTAAGTACTAGAAGCCATGTAGTATGAGTGTTTCCTCTCTCATGGTGTTTTTCCATAAAGCAGAAAGGGTTAAATATGTACCCTGACTGAGGCCTGCAGTTACAATTCACCCCCACTAGGTGTCTCAGTGAATGAGAAAAGCCTGTTAATGGTATTACACAATAACACAGAAGTACATGAAGCATTTTATCACTGAGATAGGGAAACGCACACTTCTGGTTTGCCTCTGTTACAGTGCATTTTACAACAAGTCTAATATCTAATGGAGGAGGATTAACAGTCTAATTTCATGCCTTTCAATTTCAATCAAAATATAAACAGTGTAATCCATTAGAATTTAGACTTGAGCATGTGAAAATCTTTTAGCCTGAAATGTGGAGAATAAAACCCAAACAAACCACTCAATGTGGTGTAAAGTATCAGGAGTTTTTCTGACCTGATGGCCTCAGAGTCGATGTGGACGGGAGCGATGCGCTCCAGCAGGAACTTGACCATCTCCAGGAAGGGGTTGGTGGGCTGTTTGGGGAATGTCAACTTCCGAGTGATCTCCCTCTGCACACAGTACAAACAGTAATACCGTTAATACCAACATTCATGGATTTGTGCTTATATATCTGTATATGCATTTACATGAAGACTTGTAATGGTACATCTGGGACAATCTTCCATTCTGGTCATATTATAGTTTCATATCCCACTAACTGTAATTCAAACACATCAGGAGGACACATCCATCTGCTGTTTATTTGGTCTGTACAGAGTTCAAGATCAAAACACCCTCACCATGAGAGGTTACCTCACCATCATCATGAGGATAAAAACAAAAATAGAGGATGCATGATTTGCTTTCTTATGGCAAACCACTGACTGCACCTTGGAAATACAGATGAACTATTTTCAGTATGTAACACAGCTTCCCTCTTTCTCTGAACAACCACATAGTCCCCTGGGATTTAAAGCTGCATTGAGTGATTTCTGGCTGCAACAGGGTGGAACTTGAGCTCAAAAACAAACTCACAGCACTGAGGCCTGATCATGTTTTGGTGAATGATGTGTGTGCAATGTTAACACTTGTGTGTTATACGCACATGTATATGTGCTAAAAAGAGACAGAAGATTGGCTTCTTGTTTGTGAGTGAGTGTTATGCTAGATGGATGAGTGTTCAGTGTCCTCTCACCACACAGATCTCAGCCTGTTTGCAGGAGCAGGTCGGACTGATGAGCATCTCCAACTGGACTCTGAGCTTCTCGTCCTCACCCAGAACCTGGTTAAACTTCTTCATGAAGTCCTGGGCCTTTCCCGCATCTGGCAGGTTCTCTGTAAACACCAAGCAGAGTTAGGCAGAGTTAAGATGAAGTGATTAGGATTTATAAAGAAGTGACAACTACAAAAGTCAAAATGTTGTTTGTGTGGGTGCGTTACCAACTTACTGGCAATACTCATCAGCTTCCCAAACATGGCAGTATTATTGGCCTCAGACTACCAAGAGGAAAAGAGAGAAGCGAGTTACAGATACGTTGAGACATTTGCATCCAAAAACACAGAGGAGATTGCAAGTTTTGTGTGTAACTGTTTGTGTCAGCGCACCACTGGCAGCTTGTGAAGGTCCAGCAGCTCCTTGACAAGGCCTCTGAGCATGTTCTGACACTTCCACATCTCATTCAGAGCCCTGAGAGCAAAGATCAATTACACAAAGAGAGAAGAGAAACAAGTGAGAGGAGGAGAGGTGGCAAAAACACGAGACGATCAATACGCTGTCCTTGTGATATGTACTTTGTGCAGAAACTGGGTTGGGTTTGGTGCCATTGAGCAGTTCTGTGTTTGATAAATAAAATGATATACACGAAAACAAACAGGGGCAGTATTTGTGTGTGTGTGTGTGTTTTTGCAGAGAGATGTCGAAATTGCAGGTTTACTGACTTGACAGCATTTGTGTCCAGGCAGGCGTACAGGTAGTACAGACACTTCATCTTCTCCTCCGTGTCAAGACTGTGAGGGACCATGTACTGGGCAAAGATCTTCTCTACTAATAACCTGAAGAAAGGGGATAAAATTTACAATTAATTGAATGAACACAGAGCGAAAGAACAAGTAAGAAGTCCATACTAATTTCAGAATTTGTCTACGTATCACTACTTTTAACTGGTCTGCTGCAACCCTCTGTATGTTTTCTTCTGGCTGCAGAGGAAAATTTATTACACATCAGATGCAAAGTCCTTACAAAGTCCCTGCTCTGTCGGCTGTTTCTCTAAAAGTTTAGGTCATTTCTCATGATAACAGCCACAAACTGCATGTTGACGGGATGGAAAATTCATAACAGCTGTGTTGTTCCTTACGCTATTAAATCATCCATATATGCATGCTGTTGAGCTGTTATGTACAGTATGAATGTTCTCACTTGTCATCGATGCTGTTCTGATAGTATATGTGCAGCAGCTTGTCTTTGATCCAGCTGATCTTCAGGGCAGACTCCTTCCCAGCCTCATGGTGCAGACAGTATTTCTTATAAAGCTGAGCCAGGCCCATCATGGCCTCCTTACGCACACGCCACTTCAAGAGGAGAAAGCAGAGGGGAAAAAAACACATCAGGCTGGACAGTATTCAAGATGAGCAAAGTCAATTTATATGTCTTGTTTTATGAGGAAAGTAGTGTTTGTTCATACTCTCAGACCAAAGCATATTAAAACTTTATTAGTCTACAAGAACTCAGATATTTCATTTTGCAAATCTCCAAGGTCCCTGACTGCTGATAATCAGGATGAGGCAACTAAATATTTACTACCACCCAAAATGTCATTTGAGTCATTTCCTGCATGCTTACAATAATATGTGCACCACTGATGCACAGTGTGTGAGTGCACATTTGTCTCACCCTCTTGTCCAAAGTCCTTTCCCGTACGAAGCCCAACAGCTGGTCGTTGACCAAGTTGAGGTCTTTCTTCCCAGCGTTGATGATGGTGACAATGACATCATGACGGATGGCTTCCTCTGGATCATGGGAACGCACCTTTAGGTACTCTGGTTGGATAAAGAAGAGAAAGACATGTAACCAAAATACTGTTCAGAGAATAATGTGCAAGAAATGACTGAATTGGAGGGGAGAGGAAAAATGGACCAAAACAAAAACACAAGTAAAAACAAACCTGTCAGGTCTCTGGCCAGGTCTGGGTGGTTCATGAGGCAGTGGCTGGCAAACTTTACACACTCTAGCCTCACTGGAACGTGGATGTCATTGAACCTGGAGAAAAAAATCTGTTACTCATAAAATAAATTCAACTGAGTCATGCATCATACTTTGAGAAAGCAGGTGAAGGAACAAGTGATTGATGGATAAATTACAAATTAAGTGTCTAAAAGAAACTAAGCGTATGTTTTACTACTCTTCATTGAATATGCACACTCCCTGTGTTATTTACTCAGTCAACTGATTATAGGTGTTCCCACTATTTACCTCAACCAATCCTCCATTAAGCACACTTTGAGTGAATGTGTGTGTTTGTGTGTACTCATGTAACTCACCGTCCTAAGAAGCACTGCCACAGTGGTCTGTTCTGCGAGGCCAGCTCTGAATCTTTGGCCCCGAACAACTTCGCTAGCAACCGTACAACAGCTAGACGCTCCTCGCCATCATTGCTCTGCAAACACAAAAACACATACATTTGAAGATCAGTGATTCCTTATCTTTCTTTTCCATTAACAATGTGCCTTAGCCATACTGCAAAGATCACTTTTTAAAATGATGGAACATCTTAAAAATGGCTTTTTATTAGTTTTCTCTTTTTTCCATCTCCCTGCATTATGCAGCTTAAAAGCACAAGCTGACGAGCCTCTTCAAGGCTGTTTCACCAGGAGAGTAGAAGTGATGACATTATTTTGCACTGCTGATTATCTAAACATGATACACAATGTGACTAAGCTTTAAAAAAGCCATCAACATTACCCTGCAAATAATCAAACAATGAAAAAAATACACAATGATTATCAATGACTACTGTCAATGTTTACATTTGAGCGCTGCATCAACAGAAACTGATGTTCTGTGGTCTGAGGTGAGGTGTGCTGTGATCATTTCTGTGTGTGGGTGTTTGTGTTTTACCTTCAGTTTGAACTCCAGCTGTGGCATGACAGAGGTAAGCAGCATAGGGTCGATGGCAAACAGTTCCTGGATGAGGTCAAAGACGTGCTCTGATAGGTCGCTGACTGACGACTTGCCCATCACTAAAACCTGATTGAAGAACTGAGGAAGAAACAAACAAGCGAGTGTGAGATAGACAAAAACACAGAGTTAAACTGAAAATGAATAACTGAGACACGGAGGGAAAACAAATGCAGTGGAAAGCAGGATGCTACTCACGTTTGCGATGCACGTCTCTATGGTCTGGACGGTCCTCTTAAGCAGGGTCTTGGCAAGATCGTACGCTTGCTTGTTCAAATTCTGTTCCAAGGAAAGTTAAACACTGATTAGTTCATTCAACTATGCATATTTTACTGAAACAGCTACAGTCCTGTCACAGAACAGATGCACAGAATTTCAAGTTTTTGGTCAGCGTCAAATACGACGTCAGCTGACAGTGGTTGGAAAAATGTCAACAATGAGCCTTGCATATTTTTCAAACAGATTTTCAATGGGAAACAGAAAGCTGTGGGGTACTCAGCTCAGAATAGGTTTCCAAGAACAGAGTGAAAGAAGAAAAAATGCAAAGAGGTCTCAAACAAGTTGTTGATAGTCTGCTCAAGTCTCACAAAGTAATTAAAGAAATGATAAACACAGCTTTTGTGTTATACACAGTCTAACAGTGTGTGTCTTACCTTGTGTGCAGGGATGAGGTTAATGAGGATGGTATCCAGCAGCTCCTGTGTGACTCCGTCTCCCTCCATGATGATAGAACTCATCAGGTCCATCATATGCATCTGAACCTTCTGGTTATGGCTGTTACTGTGGAGAAAGAGGGACAGAGAGACTGAGACAGGGACATTTTGCACTCAAGCGTTACCTGATGAAACGAGACAGAACAAAAACAAAAGAAGAAGAAAGAATCTGTGATAAATTAAAAATAAAGAATGGTTATTAATCATAACCTCCTCTACACATTGTGGTAAAACAGCTCTAGTCTTAATTGAGCAAATCAAACATACTAGAGATGGGCAACTAATCACATAATAATATCACCTAAAAGGAAATGAAATCAACAAAACTCCTCTCTAACCAATCAAAATATTCCACCAGAAGAGTTATCTTATTCAACATTTGTTAAAATATAGTCACACAAACATCCCATTAATGGAATGAAATAACAGAAGCCAAAAACATTTAGATCTCTTTATAATATGAATTATTTTGATAGTCACAACACATGTGAAACATAAAACATTTTAGTTATATTTTCCCCCTTTAGCAAACAAATACTTAAGTGTTCTTAGCCACTGCATATGTTAGATAAATATTAATAATATTCCATGATTTCCAGCACAAAGAATTAATAAGAGCTCCACTAAGAGGAAGGGAAATCTTGTGCATGTGTATTTAATACGACAACAGCAATTGTTACTAAGGATAATTAATTGTGATATTCACTTTGAGCCCCAATACAAACATGAAATCAAATCTGGAAGCTCATGGATCATTTCTATCAGCCTGTCTATCAGCCAGCATGTTTCTAACTAAGTGAAGCATGTTAATATCAGGCATACCAGAAGGACAGTGGTGGAACATGAAGGTCTGATAAACAGTAATATTTCAGAATATAGAGGAAAAACAATGTGAAGGTCAAAGATATAAAAAGGAAAACACTAAAAGCACACAGCAGGAGATAACAAAGGCCTTACTTGATGACAGAGAAGAGTGTTTTGAAGAGCTGGATGAAGATCTCATTGCAATCCTCCAGCTCAAAGCATATGTTGTACGACTTCACCCACGCCAGGTTCTATAGAAACACATTAAAAAAAAAACATTAATGAAAATGTTATTCCTTCATCTGCAGTCCATCCAACAGTGCCAAGAGAAGTAGGAAATTCTGCCATTTGTGAAGCTGGAATCTGAGAATTAGTAGCATTAACTTTTTTGCTTCCAAAATGCCAAACAATTAATGGATTGTCAAAATAGCTGCAGATTATCCAACCAATTATTTTACTAATTGTCTCAGCTGTAAACACAGGTAGTAATCCTGTCTTTCATCCCTTCATGGTTCCTTACCTCCAGCAGGTAGAAGTATCTGTTGAACTGAGGGCTCTTGGTGTCTTCTAGCCCCTTTAGCTGTCTGGTGATAAACAGGAAGATGTCCTGGAGAAAAGACAAGAAAACAAATATGAGTTAACTGTTTTTTGAAAAGACGAGTGGTTTTCTGGTATTCTCGTTAGTGCCAAGTTGATGGAGGATTTCGTACAGTTGCCCAGGGGGCAGTTCCTAACCTTGAGTTTGTCGATGGGAGGTGTAAGGGGCCTCGGGGGCGTAGATCCTGAAGATGTCAGCCAGACAGCAGGCCACCAGTAGCCGTACGTCTTTATTGGGGTTCCTGAGGAAGAACTCTGAGGCGAGGTGGAGTGCCAGGCTGAGATACTGCTGCTTCTCCTCTTCAGAGTCTTGATCCATGTCCATGTAGGTCTTCACCACCATCTGTGAAACAAAGCATCAAAAGAGAAAGGTGAGACTGGGAAGTGTACAGAGTGGCAAGATTTTTAATTAGTAGTAAATGTTTGATCTCTGCTCTGCATCAGGAAAACCAAGTTGTCTAATGCTCTTCATGTTTAGTAAATTGGCTGTGGAGAAAGTATCAGCATAAAACTGAAGGATGTGGATCCTAGCATGAAATACTTAAATTACAAAAGCAGCACTTGAGATAGAAAATTCCACCTAAAAAGAGGCAAACAACCATTTTCTAACTCTAAGAGGCTCTACTCACATTATTGGCTGGCATGAGTTGTAACTGCTGGTTTCTTTTTAATTATTTTGTTCTGCTCTTCTGTTTTAAACAAACCCCCCAGGAACAATGCTTGTTTTTGAGGCAACTTTAGCACAGTGGCCACAGTTGGAAATGCATGTCATGACCCTCATACACAATAAAATAAAAGATCTTCTGACTGTAATGCTCTGAAAACATATGTGAACAAGGAAAGAAAGACTCTTATGTTCAAGTTCCAATAGTCCCAAAAACACTGAAGCATTCAAAACAATTTCAGCTTAGACACCCAGAGAGAAACCTTTACTGGAATCAGTGGGCTGCAATCTTGGACCACGGGATCCAATGCATCCATTGTTCAACAGGAAGCGATTAAATGGTAATGTATCAAGAATGAACAAGGAAGAAACAATCATGGAAGTTGGAGATGAACTATAAGCACCAGCATTCAAAGTAATTTCAAAGTCACTTGGCTTAAAAGAGCTTGTTTGTAGAGAAACAAGTTGACGTACGACCAGACAATCAAAGCTTTAAGCTAATGAGGCTAAAGCCTTATAGAACTTCAGAATTGGGCATTAGCCCAATAAATGACACTTTATTAACAGTTAATAGCTTCAAGTCCAACAACATGGGCTGAAGATGTTCTAACTGCAACAGTGGATTGATTCATTAACTGAGTTTGGAGGTTTGAGGTTCTTAAATGTGCAAACTTGCTACTTTTTTAATGATAGGATATTAAATATTTTGGGGTCCTGGGTTGTTACTCAGCCAAAACAAGACATTTAACGTCATCATGGCATCATTCACTGGAGCTATGCTAGGTAAGAAACACTTTACCTTGACATATCACAGAGTGCTGTAACTTTCAGAGGATTAAATCACCAAATAAAGGATTTCAACAGTGTATTACAGATCCAAAATGAATTTATGCTCATAAGGGTTGACCTTTAATTTGCCTTTGTCTATATGCATTATCTCTGAGCAAACAAAGTTTAAATGACAGGAATTGTTCTTTATTGCCAGAGATTTTTCCAGGTTTAAACGATGAACACTACTGTCTCAAGAGGTTGATCAAACATCTCAGTTCTTATGGATAGGAACTAGGACACCATGCTTTAACCTACCACTTCCTCTAGTGTGTGTGTGTGTGTGTGTGTGTGTTTGTGTGTATGAGAGCGAGATGAAGCAGAGCAGTGGAGCTCACTGAACAGCCAGGCTGCCAGCCGGGGTGGGGGATGGGCCAACAGCTCCAGCAAACTGCAGAGCACCGTACTCACTCCTACACATTCAGACACACACACACACACACACACCCCAACCCTCTGCCGGTTTTACCAGAAACAGTCACAACCCAGCCGGTGAAGACTCTCCACAGAGACGAGTGTGTGGGCCTGTTGAGCTGTACGAGTATGTGTATGTCTCTGAACCTTAAATTTACTGTCGTTTATTTAGACTGATGATGCAGTCTGATGCAAAGTCTGACAGTTGTGCTGTTCCAAAACGTTTAACTGAAATTAACCCACAATTTAACCATGTAATTTATGCAAGTGGCTCTGATATCATCTGATAAACTCTGAAGCGACAACCATTTCCTTCCCCGGGGTGGAGTCAAAAATGTGCCTTTTCCCTGCTCACCCTTCATGTCTTTCAAACAGGTTAACAAGAGTACTGAACCCTCCAGCTGTCTTCAAAAAGACATCAGTGCTGTGTGGAAAAAATGCAGCCACTCATTCACTTCAACATGACCGGCACAGTGGAGTGCTGGCACAGCGGGCTATGGCAAAACAACACAGTGTGGTCCAGGAAAAAAGCAGGACCTGGTTTTGCCAGAGTGCAATGTAGCATCATATCTGGCAAAGCTACTTGTGGGTCAGTTGGGTACATGCAAGCACACATTCCTGGTAGATTACTTTGGTTAATACTACTGCTTTGTCAGTAAAATCAGATTTGGCTGTTCAATACGAAAATTTGACTATTGATTCAAATAGACAATCTGCTAATCAAAAAAATCCAATGACATGAGCTTCAGTGATTTCCACACAGTCAGCCAAAGTGAAACTTGGCGTCTTGGTCATAGCTCAGTTAGTTTTGTGGATTGGTCACTTGTGAAGGTTATAAAGTTTGTTGCTCCTGGATTGCTCTGTGTACTGTGAGGCAGGAAAAAAAAAAAAAAAAAACAATGAATCAACTTACATTTTGTGATTTGGCTCAGGGTCTTTTCAACAGATGCACTGACTCATTGACTTTTAAGGGGCAGTCCTGGTCCAGTTCTCCTGTTAACTACTAATCATCACCACAGAGGACAAACTTGTTGCTGCGATAACTGTTCAGAGTTGTAAATTTGCTTCCCTTAATATAAACATCTGGGCTGAGATTTGGTGCCTCGTAAACTTTAAACTCACTGATTGGTTACCTTCCTGGATCATATTTCATTGTCTAACTGGTACCAAAGGCAATAAACCCTAACAACACAGACGCTTGCACAGGGCTGTTTTTGGTCTAAACACCTGATTTGATTCAAAGCAACATGCAATCACTATAATGTACAATGAAAGTGTCTAAAACAATGTGCCAGAGGAGCCTCTTTGCAGACAATTCTTAATTTTAGGGGAATAGAAATGCCCTTATTTTCTTTCATGTCTGAGCGTTAGATGAAAAGTTGATAGCACTCTAACATCTGTATGATAAATATGAAGTTACAGCCAGTGGTCTGTTAGCTTAGCATAAAGATAGCTAGCATGGCTCTGTCCAAAGATAATAAAATACTTCTACCAGCACAGCTACAGCTCACCAATTAACTGTGTGGGGGCACTACTTCTTTGCCAACTGGGGGTATTTCCCAAAATACTGAGATACACAGTCGTCTCAGCAATAAACAGTCAGACTGAGCAGATTTTGTGTCCCATTTCTGCATCCTCTGTTCTTTCCCTGTGCACAGATAGATCATGAGATCATGATCATGATAGATCAAAGAGAACGTGACCAGTCTATGCTGGAATAAAATACTTGGGGCTGAGCCACTGGGTATACTCAGTTAGCTGTTACTCTTTCAAAACTATAAACACCCTTATTTGGCCTATTTCACCAACAATGTGAGGTCTGATGGTGGCAGGTCACATCTGTAGTGCCTAAAACAATCTTTACAGTCATTACAACACAAGCAATTGTACTCAAAACTCAATATACACAGAGTCATTAAGACAGTTATCCAAAGAGCATTACTTTCCATTTACCATCTCTATTCACTGCATCATTAAGAGCTGGAAGTGGACTCAATTGGACTCTATTGTGATTCTTGGTGTTGATAGTCAATTCAGAGTTGATTCTTGATTTAACAACTATATTACTTCCAGGCTCTTATTCCACTGCAATATGAAACATAACTGGCAGTTAAGTAAACTGGTCTTGATAAAGGTCACACTCTTATTTTCATCACCTGAACAGAGCTGGCTGAAGTTTCTCAAGTGTTGCAAGTGCACGCTAAAGTTAAACGTTCAACGAGAACAAAGTATTTACAGAAGACTTCACCAGAATTTAGAATCACAGAGGATAATAACTGCAATTCTTTTGTTAATCAGTTTTCTTCCACCACTGTTCCTCCTACATTACAAGTAGGTGGGGCTGACCCACTCATCTTAATTACCCGTCAACTTACCAACATCAATAATCAGGCAGTTGGCCCTTTTTGACTTGGGTTGACTACAGAATAAGTTCCTACACTGGCCCTGAGGGGTGCATTTTTATCAAATATTACTGAAAGCTATTTTGTTCCTAAAGAAAACACTTTCCAACTACCCATGTAACTTTCAATTCCAAACAAACAATAAACTCCTACTTTTTGTAATTAAACATACATACACTATAACAAGCTGTACACCCCAATATCACACATTTAACTCAGGGGGACAAAAACCTGTACAGTGGACAACACACTCTGTCCTTAGACCATGAAATCGGAAAAGGACAAAGACCTTAAAGAAACATCTGGAAGAGCAACAGAAAAGGTATCCCTCTCTCAGGACAGACAAACATGAAATAGATCTTGTGTGTACAGACAAGCACAACTTAGTAGATTTATGATATGGACAACCAGAATGACATTACAGATCACTTGTAAACATATGAGGAACATGATCTGGAAAGATGTCTAGCAACTCCCAGCTGCAGCCACACAACCTCCACTCTACACCAACAAAAATAGAGATTTTCAAAAGTAGTCTGTTCTTTTCCTTTTTATGTCAGTAACAAAAATTCTATATTAAGCTTCAATGAGTTGAGAGAGAATTTGTTACAGGGTGAGCCCATTTATCATTTGTTTCCTCTTTAATGCCTGGCTAACACAGATTCAGCTTTGTGGCTACTCCTACACGTTTTGTGTTTTGCAGCACACAAAGTGAACACAGCATTAAGGACCAAAAAGAGATCAAATGGAGTGGTGCATTTGATGAACTCCAAGCAAAAAATCAAAGTAGTTCTTTTTTGTTTTTGGAACAATGCAAGTCCCAGA
Organism: Lates calcarifer; assembly: GCF_001640805.2. NCBI lineage: Eukaryota > Metazoa > Chordata > Actinopteri > Centropomidae > Lates > Lates calcarifer. Next base: position 14,886,271 of record NC_066837.1, on the reverse strand, counting down.
CTCCATATAACTCTTCCCTAACTTATGCAGGCAATCGAGGCATGATGCCAACACAACACAGGGCAGGGTGGGACTCACAATGGAGGGACCGTCTCAACAAAACAGACCGTAGTGACATGTGATATGAAACCTAAGCATACATCTCCAGTAATAACAAAGCTGTGTAGATTCTATTTCGCTCCGACATAAACAGTTATGTAATATTCAAATAGGAGAAAGACCTAATTATAGATTAAGATTAATTGTAACAAGCCTGGTGCTATAATAACCATTAGACCAAACTGTAGAATGGCTTACATCAGTGGCTGACTGTAGATTAAAACAAGTGGAACATCACTCTTATCAAATAAGCTGTCTGCTCACTGATTGTTCTGCTGGTGGTACAAAACAAATCTCAAATCCCTTCCACAAAATGATGGCCTAGGTTACTGCACATGTAATTAGTACCAGCTCTTCTACACCACAGTCAACAACCTGCTATTCAGCACATCTGTCCATAGTGTTAAGGCCAAGGGTTGTACACTTTATGGTCACTATGCTACTCTATAAACGCAATTCTAGGATGTTGGGAATCCATTTCTGCATTAGTGTTGTAAACAATCTAATGTGATTATGAGGAGTCACAGGATCCCTGTAAACACAGATGCACAGGGAGGGGTAGATATCCATATGCCATGTGAAAAGTTTATACCCCATGTCTGAAGTGGCTATAATCAATATTTCTACAAAAACAACAATGACTGTGAAGACCATGTGAAAGTGGTTGCCTGTAGTCTTGAACCTACAGCGTGTTATCTCCTGCATCTACAGCTCCCCTCGCAGCTACTGTTGTGGTTCACTCTCACTGCCCTTATAGTGTCGTTTTCAGCCACAGCAGGCAGCTATTTTCAGTGAACATACTGTTCACTACCTGACCAGTACCAAACGACAGACAGACACAGTAAGAGACTAGCTGATAAACATGGTGGGTCTAAAAAAAAAAACAAAAAACATAGAGCTAAAAAAAGCCAAATATTTCCTTCAGGGGTTGGTAGAGACCAAAAACAGAGCTAAAAGGAGAGAAAATATTGAGCTTTGTTTGCCAGAAGCCAAGAAACACAACTTCAAATGGATAATAACATTTCTCTGTAACTGCTAAATGTGTGAATAAGTACCTGTTCACTAACAAGTTTGACATGTCAACTTGAATGTGACAATTTACCTCCATCATAAAAATCAGTTACTGAAGATTTCAACAAGGACTGGATGAGCAGTATCACAATACTGTTTAAATATTTTCCCAATACGGAAATATCATACATGAAAGAATCAAACTGTGGTTCAATGAGCTGAGTTCTATTACACAAGACAAAACTCATTAAATCTGTAAAACATTAACTTCCAACAAATAAAATATACACTAAATCGTTAAATAATGAAATGCTATGATCATAAATTCATGATACAATTCTTCAGGCACACACTAAAAATACTCTCAAAAATTGCTAATAAAATT